>NC_092877.1:232588492-232888492 GCF_028372415.1 Notamacropus eugenii | reverse complement strand
AACCATAACCAAAATTAAATGGCCAGTTCTTGTTCCAGAAAACAGATAATTCAGGCTTAGAGATACATACATTGTGAGATTGGGTCACTGTGACCATTGGTTTTGCTTAGCTAAATATGAAATGTGAGAATTAAATATGGAAATGTGGGGATGGGGTGGAAATCTGATATCACTTTAGACTGAATTTGGAATACAGCTCATTTTTTTTCCCACTTGGTATTTCAAGATGGATTGACCATTTTAATTTTAGTATTTGTGATGTGGATGGAATCAAGCTGACTTTAAGTGTGAGAAAAAAAAAACTGAAGCTATTTTTGCCTCACTGGTTTTCATTTGCTTTGCTGATCTCAACTTGAGGACAAACCTGTATATATAAGAGAACCAGATGTGTTCTGTGTTAGGGAGGACAGTCCTGGAGGTGAATTCCTTTCTGCTGGTTGCACAATACTCATCCCTGGCAAATTTTGTACTCACTGTTCTCCATGCCCTCTCTTATTCTTTCTTCCTTTCTACTTCATTCCTTCTTTCTCCAACCTCTAATGTTTTCTTGTATAAATTTCATCCCTTTTATTCCCTTTCTTACCTCCCTTATCCTTGCTTATCTTACCTTGTACACTTGCTAAATCAGAGTGTTTTTATTTATTTTAGAATTCCACTTTGCAAGAGAATTTCTAAGCTGGTTGTATTTACGTCTCCTAATGGGTCCACCCCATTCCATCCCACCCCAACCCCTTTTGGTTACACTTTTAGTATATCTCCTCCCTGCAACTCCAATACTCTTAACCTTCCATGAACCCATTCTCTTCATCTGCTAGTAGGTACAAAATTCACTAGGTTTATCCTAGGTCTGCTGAAATCTAGTTGATTCATTACTACCTTTGGAGGTAGTGAGTTCCTTTACGCTAAAACTCTTCAAGAGAGAGCTTGATATCTGATGCTTGCTGACATTGTGGTAGAGAGGATTCCTGTTTCAAACTGAGTTGGACGGGTCAATCTCTGAGATTCCAACCAACTCTGAAATTCTGTGATTCTATAACTCTTGTTTCTTTAGGGTCCAGACAATCTAAAGAATACATATGATAATCAAGCAAATGCAAAGAGAACTATTTAAATGGTTAAGTAAGGTACTTGTATAATTCAACTCAATATTTTGTAAGTAAGGGAAGAGTTAGGCATATACCACTAAAGAGATCAAAGAAAAGAAAGGAAGAATAGGCATGAAAATATAGTAAACTTTTATTGTATCAGATAAATTGGAAATAAAGTAGGTACCCATCAATTGGAGAATGAATAAATAAATTCTGGTGAATGAAGATAATGGATTAGTATTGTGTTTATCCTTGTTTTCAAGGAGGACCATGACTTCAGAGAAATGATGATATGACTTGCACTTGACTTTGAGTAAGGGAGGGCTGTGCAAAGTCACCAGCCTCACTTTCTCCTCCTGAGCCATCTGGGTCCAGTGACCAGATATTCATCAGGATGAATATTGTGCTGTATTACAATATTACAGTATTGTGGTGTAAGAAATGACAAGAGGAAAGGACTCAGCGAAACCAAGGAAGATTTGTTTGAATTGATATAGACTGAAGTAAGTAAAGGAAGAAAAAAACATGCATATAACTACAATACCTAAGGGTTGGCAGGGTTAGACTTAGTTGCATTTCCTTTAACATATGAAAGGACTTCCTTGTCTTTATTACCTGCCCTTTCTTTGATTTCATCCACTGTACTGGGATTGAGGAGAAAGGCAATTGATCAGGGATGTTCTGACCAAATCCTACCCACCTCCCACTATATTTATTAAATATCTACCACTAAGAATTGATAATGACTGAGTTCTGGAAGAAATAAAAGGTAAATAAGACTCAGATATGCCCCTCCACCCTCACCCCGTGGAATTTACAATCTTGTAAAGGAAAAGACAGCAAAAGAAACCACAAACATTTATTAAGTGCCAACTGTGTCCTGGAGGATATGCAAAGTCAAGATTACATTCAGCCTTTGTACTCATGTAACCTAATCTAGTGGATACATATGCTATTTGTGCAACCTGATATGACCAATAAAGAAGGACAGTGTCCTACAGTATCTGAGGCACCTTGACTATTTTTAAAAATTATTTATTGCAATAATTTCTAAATAATGTCCTATAAGTAATAGCCGCAGCTTTTGTAGAGAAAAAGAGTTATAGAGGATAGCGGGTCAGCCTTGGAGTCAGGTGCACCTGGGTTCAGGTGTTATACCTGATCCACTGTAACCATGAGCAAGTGATAAATTCAGGGTCTCCAGGTAACTTACTAAGACTATAAGCGGCTGGTCTGCAAGTGGGGGGAAGAAAGTTTCCTCAGTCCCCTACCCTGATAAAATCGAAGATCGTTAGAAAAACAAAACAGATATTCAACAGTAATTAAATCTATTAACTATCTCCAGTACTGCTAGATTCCTCTGGGACATCTCTAGTGGTTCAGCTCATTCAAAGGCCAGAATAGTCTGAAGGTCAAGGACTCTGCATATTTTAAATACAGTCCACTCCATGCAGACAAAAACTAGCAGGAATCTTCTGATGTCTCACTTGATTTTAGAGGTTGGTTATGGCAGGGGGACTGCTGAGCTGAGGAAACAAACATTTCAGCACAGTCAGTCAGTCAATCAACAAGCATTTATTCAGTGCCTACGATGTGGCCGGAACAGTGCTGGGTGCTGGAGATATAAAGAAAGATAAAAGAGAGTTCTACTCTTAGAGATCTCTCAGTATGATGGGGGAGATAACGTGCAAACAACTATGTAGAAACAAGTTATATACATTGGAAATAATTGATAGAGAGTAGGTACTAGAATTATGAGGGATCAAGAAAGTGTTCCTGGAGAAGAAGGGATTTTTTCTGAGATATGAAGGCAGCCAGAGAAGTCCAGCAGTGGAGATGAGGAGGGAGAGCATTCCAGGGATGGAGGACAGCCAGAGAAAATGCCCAAAGTAGGGAGATGGATTGCAGAGTATATGGTAGAGTATGTGGTGGGTGTTAGAAAATTGTAAAAGTAGATTATGAAAGGCTTTGAATGCCAGTCAAATGATTTTTTATTTGATCCTGGAGGTGATAGGGAGCCATTGAACTATAATGAATAGCAGGGGCATGAAGTACAAGCTAACCTGCTATAACAAAAGAATATAACAGTTTTAGGAATGGAGTTCAGAGAATGTGCTCAGATGGGACACATTTTCCCCTGATCCTGGCTTTTTTTTTTTTTTTTTTTTTTTTTACAGTCACTCACTACTTGGGTGATCTTGGACAAGTCACTTAAAGCTCTCTTCATCTCAATTTCCTCATCTATAAAATAAAGGGGTTGGGCAAGATGGATTCTAAGGTCCCTTTCAGTTCCTGTCAACCCAGAAGAAAATGTTCCTAGTTCTCAGGTAATGACTGGCAGAACCATGTACCCCTGTGAGACACACACACACACACACACACACACACACACACACACACACACACACACACACACACACACACACACACACACACACACACACACACACACACACACACACACACACACACACACACACACACACACACACACACACACACACACACACACACACACACACACACACACACACACACACACACACACACCCCTAACTCCTTTAATTGTTATTCCCAGTGGTAAAGACAGGCATCAGAGCATAAAAAATATGCAAAAGGAATATACCTGAAACCCCAACTGCAGCCCCTGGGCTGCCCCCTCCAATTTACAAATTTATTTCTTTTGCCCTTACACTGAAGAATTACACGGGCCAGTATTCTCCAGAGAAGCCTTATCCTCCATTTTCTCTGCTTTCCTTTCTCTTTTTACGTTCCCTAGTTACAGTCACCTAGGATGGAGCCCTCTGTGCCTCAGATTTATTTTTATATTAACTCCTCTCTGCCGTCCTAATTTATGCAGAAACAAGGCCCAGAAGACTCTAAGTCACAACTCCATCCTCACTCTTCTCCCCTCCCAGTCCTCTGCTTTATTTCTTTCTTCCCACTAGATTGACCCATGATAACTTTCTCAAAATACCTGAAGCATTGTCAGGTGAAAAAGGAATTCAAACAGAGGGATATGAATTCTTCGGTCTAGCTCCAGAGAGCAAAACTGGGACCAATGGGTAGAAATTATAAAGAGACAGATACTGAAGCAAGCACACCATAGGGATGGAATCTCGATTAATACTTAAGGTCCTTTCTACCTCTAAAATGTGATCTCCCTCTATTAGAGCTGTCCAAAACTGGAGTGGGCTGTCTTGGAAAGTGGTAAGTTTCCTAGTGCTGAAGTTGCTGGAGCAGAGAGTCAGAAATGTTATACATTAAAATGGATCAAATGTAATAACTGTAAAGTACTTAGCATGGTGCCTGGCACATATTAAGTGGAATATAAATGTTAACTATTATAATAATAATTGTTATTATCTCTGGTTGGACTACTTGCAACTCTGATTCTATGTCCACTTAGGGAAATAATCCCATCAAATGGAGCCCTGTTTATAAGTTGTTCTTGTTGAGTTACGTCCGACGCCTGATGGAGTTTTCTTGGCAAAGATACTGAAATGGTTTGCCTCTTCCTTCTCCAATGGATTAAGGTAGAGTGAAGGACTTGCCCCATGTCACACAGCCAGTGAGTGTCTGAGGCTGGATTTGAACTCAGGTCTTCCTGACTCCAGACCCAGTGCTCTAGAGACCCACCAAACCATCTAGCTGCCTCCTATTTATAAGTAAGACCCCAGTCTTCATGGAGTTAGCCAAATGCTAAGGGAACACTACTATTGCTTTAAGGGTGACTGAGAGTTAAAAACAGCAGAAACATCATAAATGAGTGCTTTCTCCTTCCTGGGCACTTGCCAAGACTAAGAGTCTGTGAGTGTGTTTGTGTGTGTGTGTGTGTGTGTGTGTGTGTGTGTGTGTGTGTATGACATAGGTGAATACCAAAATTATTTTAGATATAAGAAAAAAGAAAAAGAAAGAGAATGAGTTTTCACCACTCCTCTGAGAGGAGTGTAAATATATAATAACATATAAAAAGGCTAGTTTATTTTTAATATGTTTGGCCTAATGACCACCTCATACAATTTTTTCTTTTCTTTTAAATTGCATATTCTGCTTTACAGGGCAATGCACATTTGATCATTCTATTTTTGCCCCAAATAAATAACAAATAGAATATGTACTGGAATGTCAAAGCCATGGGTTGTCTAAAAAGCACACAGAGCCTGTTTAAAGGGCTTATGCAGTTTTAACTCTACGCTTAAAGTCCCTATTCATTATTTTTGATTGGAAAGAACATCTAAACTAAGAAATTTCATGTCTAATCAGCAAAATTTATCGTCAACATTTAACCACTCAACACTTGGCAAAGACACGTAAATGGTAATATCTTAACGGTTTTCCCATTATTGAAAATAGAGAAGAAAAAACTGCATTTGCGCTGTAGGGTAGCTGGAGTGAACCTTTCACACCTAGACTTTGTTATTGTACAAACAGGCTGCGCTTATTGATTCAGCAGGACCACTTTGACATTTAAACATCAGTCACTCACTTCACAAATGCTCTAGCCCTCCACTCTTCCCACCCTGAAAAGGCTTTTACTGGCATCTGTCAAATGTCAGGCATAATCTGGCCTAGGCTTCCAAGGTAACAGCTGTAGTTATTGTGAGCTCCCTAAAATCTGCTAAGGGAAAGGACAGGGGCTGGTGACTTCTAGACTTGTTGAGACACTGGCTTTGCTGGGAAGTGAATTCTTGGGCAAATGATCTGTTGATTTGAATGCACAAGCCTCTACTTGGAAGCTGGGATTGTGTAGTCAGCAGCAACTAGGCTAAAGACACACAGTCACTTCCCTGCTTGTCATAATTAATTTCTTGGCAATCTCTACCAGGGAAAAAAAGTTACGAAGAAATTAGACAAGCACATAGAACCCTCAGTCAATATGGAAACCGTAGTTCAGCAAAGCCTTTGGGGAGACCCAAATGAAGCCTGGCTTTACTCGGCTGTAACTTATTAACCTTAAGCAGTGAAATTCTTGGGAGAATGAAAATAGAATTTAAATGAACAATGGCCAGGCATCTTTCCTCTAGCTTGCAGTTAGCAATGATCCTCTGGGTTGTCACAATAGAGAAATAATGGCAATTCCGAGGAATCCACATTTTTAGAGATAATCAAATAACTAGTCAGTGGAAGTTTTCTTTTGCTTGGGGTGATTTATAAACCAAGCTCCCGTCCTTTGAATTTGTTATTGCTGATTCTGGATCTATTTCTGGTAAAAGAGGCATTTATTTATGCAACATACAGTCAGAACCTGAATGATTTATCCTTGAGTCTGAAAATTACAATAATGTCATAATTAATAACTTTAATATAAAAACTGGGACTGTCAGAGCTGCATGTCATCTAATCAATGGGAACAAATCATTCTCTCTTGTGTTTAATGATTCTTTCAAGAGAGTGAATCTATGAAAATAAAAGAGTGAATCAATGGGGAGGTAGCCTACATTGTCTCTCTTATCTGTAGAGTTGAAAACTAAGGTTTCCTTTATTGTTTAAATTTCAAATATTGGAAATCAATTTAGGTACATAAACAAAGGGAGGGGAACATGCTAATGATAGAAACCCCCTCCCTTCCCCCCAAACTGTTTATCAGCAATATCCCAACTGAATCTCAGAGAGGTAGGGGGTTTGGGGCCTTTTTTTTTGATTATTCAGTGTTAGCCGATAAAGTATTAAATTATGATAGCTTGCTCCGGTTTTAGAAATGAGGGAGAATTTATCCGTCTGAAGAGAATTATGTCTTTTTAAACTGTAATATAAACATGGCAGGGGGATAGGGACGCAGGAAGGCCCAGGCGCCCATAGCGGCAGCTCATTGCCTTTAAAAAGTGTAGATGAAGTTTAGAGATCACAGAAGGCTGCACATCTCGTAAGCAAGTGAAGGTCCACATGGGGCAAGAACATGGAATCTACACTCTTGGTTCTGGTTTAAATTAGCCAACCAACTCTGACTGTGCATTCTGGAAATTTTCATTTCATATTGTATATTCCAAAAGAATATAAACTCCTTGAGAGCAGAGACTTTTTATTTTTGTATCCCTAGCATCCAGAATGGTGCCTTGTACTTAATAAATATTTGTTGAATTAACAAACAAACAGCATAAATTAAAACTTCTAGTTTGAGTTGATTCCCGAATAAATGAAAAAGACATTAATTAAGCACTTACTGTATACAAAGTGTTGTGCTAAGCATGGAGGTTACACATAGAAAAGCAAGACAATTGCAGATCTCAGGGAGCTCACCTTTTAATGGAAGAGATGACACACATAGATTTTATCTGCAAGTCAGATAGAAAGGTCCCGTGGTCCTTAGGGAGCAGCAGCCAAGCAGGTGGTAATGATCAGAGGGGTTGTGAGGTTCAAATGGGATACTGGATATAAAGCATTTTGTAAACTTTAAAAAGTGGCATAAATGCCCATTTTTATTGTTAGTTATTATTTATTGTTATTGTTTTTATTATTATTAGCATCCAGTCTGGTAATAATTTCCCTGAGCCTTTTACTGTATTTCTGATGAGCTCGTGTCATTTATAGAGTGTGCTGGTAAATGTTTAACAACCAAATTCCAAAAAAATTAAAAACTTTCAAGTTTAATCTGCATTATTAATATTTTTTTATCTAGAGAATCAATAAAGCTATAAATTGAGCCCTGATTTGTAGCCATTGCTGATTTCTGAAGTGTAAATGCTCATGCCAAAAAATTTAGCAATAGGCTGTCTTGCAAGTTGGCTAGAGCTGGTTTCAGCACATTCCTGGTAATGTTCTTCTTTAATATCATTTCCACTGATAAAATCATCTCCATTTCTGATGCTGAGTCATTTAACAGTGCCAAGAACTCTGCTGGCAAGAACTTTCTTCTCTGGGTCTTCAATATCTGTGGCTGGAGGCAGGAGCAGTTCTCAGGCTGCATTTTCACAGGGATTGTTTCCCAGGATGAGGACTATGGATACTGCTATTCACAAGAATCTTGGACTCAGGGGTCCTGAGATGTTTCATTTCATTGATTCACCCCTCATAGGCACAATCTAAGAGTGTTGGTGATAGATGCTCAATGAATAAAATGAGATTGTCAGCACCCAAGTCTTTGAATTAAAAAAAAAACAGCCAATTTCTGCTAAATTCCTAAACCTAAAGGGATTTCTTGAGTATAAACATCAAGTGAGACATGAAATATGTTCACTTAAAGAATTTACCACTGTTATGGAAGATGTGAGTTCAAAGAAAAGAAGAATTTTCTACTGATGAATATTTCTCTCCTCTCCCATTACCTGCATTGAGTCCTAGAAACATCTCATTAAAAATCACAGCAGTTTGAAGAAGACTGTTTTAATCATTCACACTGGGAAAACAAAGAGGATGAAAAATGCATTTTACCCAAGCAAATTAATGGGCAGCATACTGGGGTTAAGAAGGGGTAGTATGGGGACTGAGGGACATAAGAGGATAAGATAGTTGACATATTTCCATTTTTGTCTTATACTTGTTCTCAAAAATGTCCCATACCATTTCTCAAGCACAAATAATTATTGGCAATATGTTGCAGGGTACTCATGGCCACCATGCGTCCTTTCCTTTGTTTACAATCCTGGCTCTTCCGCTTGCTACCTATGTGACTTTTGGCAAGTCACAACCTCTTTGGGTTTCATTTTCCTCATCTGTGAGATGAAGGGGAAGAATCCTTGAGGTTCTTTCCAGTTCAGTATCTATGATCCTATAATCATAAATATTAAAAGAAGACCCTCAGTCCAGTGAGTAGATCTTTTATAAAAAAGACTTCCAGAAAGACAGAAACAAGAACCTCACATGATGAGAGAGTATGTGGAGGAGAAGGAGAAACCATACAGATAAAGTCAAAATCCCTCAAATCACCGAAGTGAAGTCCTCCTGGCCTAATTACTAAATATTATCTCATTTCTTATTCAGTTGAGCTTGATTTAGTTAGAAGAACACCATCCTCTTCCATGTGAAGTTACTTCAAGTGCAAGTCATGTCATCATTTGTCTGGTGGCATGGTCTTCGAAGGATGAACACACACACGCACACACACACATGCACACTTTCATGACTATTTTTAAGGAAGTCGTTGGCATGATTGGCAGCACTAGACTTGAAGCCAAGACACCTGGGATAAAATCCTGCTTCCTACTCTTACCATGTAAGTGACCTGGGACAAATCACTTTACTCCTACAAACCTTACTTTTCTCATCTAGAAGGTGAGTACCGTAATACTAATACCATCTACCTTCCCAGGTTTGTTGCATTGTAAACCTGTAAGTACCATGCGAATAGGAGTTGTTTTTGTTTATCTTATGGGGGAGCAGAGAGTTGTTCTGTAAATATCTGTTAGTTACATTCAAATACAGAAAGATCTATGTTTTTCTTTTCCCTCTGAAATCTCACATTCAGACTTTTTTTTCTATACTCATTTCTTCTTCTCTAGGCCCTTATCACCTCATGTCTAGAGTGAGGGGTGAAGAACCTGAGGCCTCAAGGCCACATGCGATCCTCTACGTTCTCAAGTGAGGCCCTTTGACTGAATCCAAATTTCATAGAACAAATCCCCTTAATAACAGGGGCCCACAGATTCCCTACCCATGGAAAACTATTGTAACAACCTCCCAGCAGTCACTCCTTTGTCCAATCTTTTATTTCCTCTGTACTGATCTGATTTAAATACTCTTTTCTAACCAATAATGTCACTCTGCTGCTCAAGAAACTACGACTCTCATGATGAATTATTTTTAAAATGCATCCCTCTCCCCCACCCCATTCACCCAAGTACCATAGAATTCCTCACCCTTTATTTCTGCCACATCCACCTTGTAAGGTCCCAGTGCTAAGTAGCGTCTCCTGTCTGTTTTTCTGTTGCCACCTCTAAACTGCAAAGTACTATTGGAAAAAGATTTGAAATTATTCTAATTTGGTCTGCCCTTTAATTTCAGCTGAGCCCTCAAAGCTATTTAGCTATTTTTTATCATCATTTGTTAACTCCTTATCACAGTCCGCACAACACCTGTTCCAAATCTTCCCCACTCCCCTTCAGGTGCTGTTGTCACTCTCATGTCTCACTCTCAGCAGGTGACCAAACCATTTACTTTATGGAGACTTTAAATTCTCCTTCTCTTACCCGCAATAATTTTCTGTATCTTCATCATTTGATCTCTGACTTCTACCTTGGAGGAGATTGTTCCTTCCCTCTACCTACGCTTAACTCATCCATCTATTCTTTCCTTCTCATTCTCTCATAATTTCTACCCTTGCTATTAAATATCCCCTCTTTCTCTTGAATCTTCAAACTATCTTTCCCCTGGATCCTTTTCCTCTAATAATAATAATAGTTAGCATTTACATGGCTCTTTAAGGTTTACAAATATTATCTGTTTTGTTCCTCACAATAGCTAGCGTCTAGGGACAGATTTGAACTCAGGCCTTCCTGAGTCCAGTTTCAGTGTTCTATCCATTGGTCATCCCCTATATAAAGACGTATGTTGTCATTGTTGTTGTTCAGTCATTTTTAGTCATGTCCAAGTCTTCATAACTTTTGGGGGGGTTTTCTTGGCAAGGTCATTTCCTTCTCCATCTCATCAACAGATGAGGAAACTGAGGCAAACAGGGTTAAGCAACTTGTCCAGAGTCACACAGCTAATAAATGTGGCCAGAGTTTGAATTCAGGTCTTCCTGATTCTAAGTCCTGAGTGCTGTCCACTTCAGCAGCTAACCTCTTACATCTATATCTATATTTATACCTATATCTATATCCATACATGTGTTTGCATGTATATATATATATCCATGCACATATATTATATATCTACATACATATACACATATGTCTCCTTTATTCTAAAAAAACATTTTTAGATGCTGCTACCCCCTCAAAAGATTTATCTTTTTCCCTTTTGCTGTCCTACCTTCAAAGGAGTTATCAATACTTATCACCCAGCAGAGCAGTCCACTTTACCACCCATTCACTCTTTTTAAAATTTTAATTTTAAAATTAGCTTTATTTAATATTTAATTATTAGCTTTATTTAATATTTTGCTTTTCCCCAATTACACATAAAAACAATTTTAACATTTGTTTTTAAATTTTTGAGTTCCAAATTCTCTCCCATTCCCTCCACCCCCTCATTGAGAAGGCAAGCAACTGGATATAGGTTGTACTTGTGTGCAACGTATGTCAAAACATGTTTCCATATTAGTCATATTGTAAAAGAAAACATAGCCCAAGAAAAATAAAGAAAAATTTTAAAAATATGTTTCGCTCTGTATTCAGATCCCACAATTTCTTTCTCTGGGGATGGATGGCATTTTTTATCATAAGTCCTTCTGAGTAGTCTTAGATCACTGCATTGCTGAGAGGAGCTAAGTCATTCACAGTATGTCATCACAGCAAGTCACTCACAGCTGAGCACCTTACAATATCGCCTTTACTGTGTACAGTGTTCTCTTGGCTGTACTCATTTCACTTTGCATAGGTTCCTGTCAGTCTTTTCAGGCTTTTCCAAGAGCATCCTGCTCGTCATTTCTTATATCCTTTCACTCTTAAATATCTTGCATTTTGACCTTTCCTTCTCCTACAGAACTGGTCCATGCCTGTGACTTCAGCCTCTCCGCCAGTGATTTCCATATTGACATTTTCAGTCCCGATCTCTCTCCTGAGTGCCAGACCCATGTTTCCAATGGCTTCCTGGATAGCTTCACACAGTTGTACTACTAGAATCTAAACTTAAATATAGCATCTTCCTTCCTCTTCCCCAACCAATAACTCTCTCTAACTTCCCTATTTCTATTAATGACATCACAGTTTTTCCAGTCATCCATTCTTTAGGGGATCAGTCCAACTAGTCTAACATTCTTTTCTTTTGCCTACTATATATATTATCAGTTCAAGAGTTTTGTTGGTCTGCCTAGTAAGCATTTTCCCCTTTCTTTTCTATTCTCAATGCTAACAACTGAGGTCATATACTCCCATCACCTCTGGCCTACTGCTGTGGCTCTTTACCAAGGTCTCCAATTCACAAACCAATACAGCTCTGAGAATAGCTCTAAACATGTCTGTCTTCTGCTCGAAAATCCTTAATGACCCTCTGTGTCCCACTGAAGAAAATCTAAACTCCTTAGCCTAGGAATTCTTTTGCAAAGTCAAACTAAGCCATCTTTTGCCTCAATTCTTACCTAGCCTTTCATTACAGAATGGGCATTGCCTCAGACAAATTGAGATTTGGGAAAGACCTTAGCTTAAAAAGGCCAAAGTCTCCTCCCACTGCACTTGAGGCTATCACCAGTCATCCTGACACTGAGGACCCTGGGGAAGAGAGTGAGGCTGATGACTGCACAGCTCCACCTCACTTAAATTCAACTCAGATGAGTTAAGACTTCTCCCTCTTGACAACATTGGTCCTGTTCTAGAACAAATGCACCAGAATCTGGTAATAATCAACCTTTCAAGTCTTATCTCTTATAACCCCTTTATGCTACCTTCTAAGAGCAAGTGTTCTTAACCTCTGTGAACTTATTCTTAAAAATATTTTAATAAATGTATTTTCATTATAATTTTTCTCCCTATGTGTTTTATCTTATGCACTTAAAACATTCAAAGAATGCAACCATAGGCTTCTCCAGACTGCTAAAGGGGTTCATGACACAAAGCACCCTTCCTTTTTAAGAGCTAAAATGGGGACAGCTAGGTGGCATGGTGGATAGAGCATTAGCCCTGGAGAGAGGAGAGTCTGAGTTCAAATACAGCCTCAGACACTTGCTAGCTGTGTGACCCCAGGCAAATCCCTTAACCCCAGTGCCTCCAAAAAAGGAAGCAATATGGCACCTCCAACAATTACTAGCTGTGTGCCCACGGAGGAGTTATTTCACCTCCCCGAGCCCCAGTTTCTTCATCGGTAAAAATGAGACTAGTTGTGCCTACAGTCATTATACACAGAGTTGTTATTAGACACAAATGAAATTAACATATGTAAAACCCTTGCAAACCTTAAAGCACTATAAAAATTTCAGTTATTTTTAGCCAGTCAGAACCATAGGAGAAGTTCCCAAATGCCCATATTTTTTCATGCCATTACTGATATCTCAAATGCCCTTTCTACTCTCCCCACCTGTTAAATCCTCCTTCAAGGACCAGCTCAAAGACTACCTTGCCCACATTTTATCCCTGAAATCAGATATAAATTCTCCTTTCTCTGAAATCCTATCATACTTTATATCACACTCATTTAAGGCATGAGTCACTACCTCATGTTATTTGCCCTATAGATTGCACTCTGCCTGAGGGTAGAGGTAATGTATTATTCATCACTGTATGACCTTCAATGCCTAGCTCAGGGCTTTCTTTGCACACCGTAGGTGCTCTATGATTATTTAACTAATGGGTGAAGGAATGAATGCTTCTTGATCAAGTCCATTAACAACATTCAGTTCTCTATGTAAACTGGCCCCACTCAAAGTGACTCAAGGGAAGATTCACTGGATTACAACCTGGGTGATAAGCCTGTCTCCTCCATTAACCATCTAGGTGACCTTGAGCAAATCATATCAGCTCTCAGAGCCTCAGTTTTCTCATCTGTAAAAAGGGATGACACTTTCCTTTACCAGATATATTATGAGATTGTTTCAAGCTGATCAATGGAATAACATTTGTGAAATATTTTGTAGCATAAGGTGCTACATAAAAATGAATCATTACCCAAACTTCGTACTTTTCATAACTATCCCCTCTGCTCTAGGTGCATTTTCTGTTCTCACATCTTAACACCATGCAAGATCCTACCTGCAATGTCCTTTATTGTTACTGTTTATCCTATCGGGAATAGGGTACTTTGTGGGCAGCTAGGTAGTGCAGTGGATTGAGTCAAGGTCCTGCAGTCAGCAGGAGCTGAGTTCAAAGCTGGTCTCAGATATTTATTAGCTGTGGACCCTGGCCAATTCACTTAACTGCTATTCCCTCAAGGAAAAAAAAACAGAATTGACTATTTCTTCCATTTTACCCATCTTTTCTGGTGCAGTACAGGTCCTCCTTCTTTTACAAAGTCTTCCCCAAGTATTCTAATTCAGATTAATATCTCCCTTTTTTTTCTGAATTAGAGTGCGTACTTAGACTGAGTTCTTCCAGTTTGCTTTTCATTTTGTATTCATTACTTTTACCTCCTCAGTGATAGTATAAACTTTCACAGTCTAGGCTGAATAGGAACTCCATAACTATTTATGTAGGTGGTTGATAGATACAGTTTTCAGTTTCACTGATTTACAGAATTCCCTCCATCAAAGTAGATCAGCACCTTCTAAGGCCTAGGGCACAGAAAAATTGAGTTTCCCTCCAAGAGATTTACAGCCAGTATTTATTTGTAGGAGGCAGTACTCTAACTCTGAGACCAGCTCTCTATCCAAGCTCCATGTAATCTCCCACTTATAGCAGAGAAAGACCAAAATGTTGAACCTTAAGTAGAATCCTTTTTTAACCTGATTAATTAATTACATTGTTTTTATTCCAAAAATTACATTTGGTGACATTTTTTTTTTCAATTCCGGGATTTGATTTCACTGGGATATGAGACAGTGAAAAGACATTGGCCTCATAACACAGTAACAGATTCCCAATCCTGGGGAACACAGCATCAGTTACCAGGGAAGCCTCCCCCTTCCCTTTTTTTTGTCTAAGAAAAGCTACTCTTCTCAGGGAAAAGTAAACTAAAATATGAACTACCATTAAGGATGAGAAAAAAAAAGATTGTAGATAGCTGGCAAAGGGATTACGTAGTGCAACAGGATAAAATAACCCATGGTACCAAAAGCCAGGACAGCTAGGGATCAATTACACAGTGAGCCTCTAATGATCTTCTTACATCAAAAGCCCTTTCAAGACATAGCAACATACCTGCCCTGTAAAGACTCCTGAACCAGGGCATAATGTAATCATCCATACAATATCCTTTCCCTTTTGTGAGTCCTTTAGAGAAAGCACAGCAGAGCAGTGACTGGGGTTTTAAGTGTCATTTCAAACAATACCTTGAAACCATAATGCAATCCTACTTCTAAAATGTGAATGATTTGCTCTCTTGGTTGGTACACCTGGCACTTCTGATTGCTAATAGAATAAATCTGTGATTTTCTTTCTCTTTGCTCTCCCACTTCTGGCCTGGTTGAATAAGTTGCAAATCAGTTGAACTTACCCTCCTTTTTTTGTTTTGTTCCAGGGTCGGGTATTTGTTTGTGCTTTATCTCCCCCTACCTCTTAATAAAAAGAGTAAACTAGTCTGCCTGTGAGAGTATTGACTGTGTTAAGAATGCTGGATTGTGTTGCAAAGGAGTTCTGGCCTGTAATGTTATCACTCAGCAGGACTGGAGCCCATCAGAAGGCACATGGTGTGCCATGACGTAGCTGGTCTTAGACCACAAAAGCAGACTTTTCTCTGTGAATTAGACAAACCACACAAAAGGCAACAATAGCTAGCATAAACACCATTTAATACCATTCACAAGCTATTGAAGAGATGGGCGTTGACTCAGAATTGCAGCAAAGCCAGGACATTGTAGTCAGATGAAAGGAGGCCTAATGAACAGGAAGCATCATTTGAGCAGGCTGACAGTAACCATATAACTGCAGGATTGTGGGACTGGCATTTACCCCATGGGTCTTTACAGTCAGAAAAAGAAAGAGAAATTAAAGCATATAAGGAATCCTCTTTGTGGGCACTTAAAGCCCATGAAGCAACACAAGAAACCATACAATTGTCTTTTCAAGACTCGTCTGTGCTTTAGATAATTATGAAAAGGAAACATTTGGGGTGCGCTTGCGATATAGATTCTGTCGCCCACTGGGAAAAAATACATCTATCTATGAGAACAGATGAATTTCCACAGCAAAAATGAATTGATTTTTAAGATGTTGCCTTTACTTTTTAAATGTGAAAAACTAATTTGTACCAATTTAGTCTAGCCATAGTCAACACTCTCCATTTCTCATTTCCTGTGACCTCTCCTTGAAGAATATATAACCTGACAAGAAATCCCCACAAGACTTACCGAGTACACAAAAATGTAGGTAGCCAAAACCAAAATGGAGCCTTGGAAATAGAATTGTTATCTGTGGTGTGGATAACTTTCTTCCCAAGGGCAACATTTTGAAAGGCAGTATTTAATTGTGCTGTGCTTCATCCTAAAGCCAATGTTTACCAATTAATGAGATCATGATCATCAAGTTCTTGTTTTTTATGAGTAACAAGTATTTTGGGGTTATCAAGCTGTAATAAAGGTTCAAGGAGCCCTGGTCAGGAGCCTTCAAGAAGATTTCATAGCATTTGAGAAGTAAAAGGGACCTTAATGATCATCTAGATTCTAGACCAACTCTCTTATTTTCTAAATGAGGAAACTAAAATCTAGAAAAGGTAAACAACTTATCCAAAGTCATATATAGTATCATCTTGTTCTTCCAGTCACATACCAACTCTTTGTGACTCCATTTGGGGTTTTCTTGGCAAAGATACTGGAGTGGTACTCCAGTTCATTTTACAGATAAGGAAATGGAGACAAAGAGGATTAAATGACATGCCCAGGGTCACACAACTAGTAAGTGTCTGAGGCTGGATTTGAACTCAGGAAGAGGAGTCTTCCTGACTCTACACTTGGCAACACCTTGCCCACCACTTGGCTCACCGGATAATAGTACCTACCAGTTACCAGAGCAATCGACCAGTTACCATGAACTTGGACTTCTTGACTGTTCAGTTCTTTGCAGTACACCATGAAGGATGATCTTTTATCTCAAGAGAGGAGACTTACCAAATGAAAACTCCACTTTTGAGTCATAATTTGGGAGATGATATTCTAAATTGTTTCCTTTTTGCAATGTTACATCTAAGTAATAAGACTCATGATACTCAGGAAGGGAATCTTTCCCAGGCCATACTTCTGTTCCATACCTTCTAGGTCTTCATTTATTTCTTATCTAGTTTATCTTTAATCAATTTTCTGTGCTGTAAGTGGGGACAGAAGGATGGGCAGACAGGGAGGCAGGGGAGGAATACTTATAACACGTCAAAAAATACATTCATAAAGACCATAGGAGCTAGAACTGGCAGCAGTGGTGTGCTGAAGGCTCTTCAAACCAGAACCAAATGTTGAATTTTCAGTGTAAGCATTCACACCTTGGGAATCAGCAAACACTACAAATCAGGGTTTGTTTTGTTGATTGTCTAGACTTAAGAAAATGTTGGAGAAAATATTAATAAGCATATTAAACTTTAAAGTTTGTCACAGGTACATTTCCCCTCCTCTCCCTGCCCCCCCCAGCTGATTATTAAATATTTACCAGAATACTTCAGACTAGCCAGGACAAATCAGTCAATGAACATTCATTAAACACCACTAAGTGCTAGGGATATAAAGAGACAAAAGACAATTCCTGTCCTCAAGGGCCTCACAATCTAATGGTTCTACAGAGATCACCTGGGGCAAAGGTATCAAAAATGAAACCTAACCATGCAGCCTACAAAACTCCTGAATATGATCCCAACCAGATTAATGTATAACTGGAAATGTCTAACAAAATAAATAAAACTACAATAAAGCATACACGATATTACCCTTGAAAATTAAGTCGCTGTGTAGCCCATAGGAATCCTCATGCATGGGTCGGTGATCCCCTTTTCTATCTAAGTTTGAGACCACTGATCTAACCCAACTCTTTTTTTAACAGAAAAATGAATGAGGCCAAAGATGCAAAATGACTTGCCCAAAGTCACACAGAAAGTAACAGCAAGGCAGATATTCAAAATCCTGGTTCTCTGTCTTTGTTTTGTGCCTTCTATATGTAAGGTACTATGATACAAAGTTTAAATTAAAGGATTATATATTGAAGTGGAAGAGATCTTAAAGGAAATCTGGTTCAACTGTCATATTACAGATGAAGTAACTGAGGAAAACAGAAGTTAAGTAACTTGCTCAAGTTCACTGAGCTAATAAGTATTTGGGGGTAGGATTTGAACACAGGTTTTCCTGTGTTGCTCTCATGAAGCTTATAGTCTAGTTGTAGGGAATGACTCACAATTTATGTGAGTCTTATAATACAATCAGGCTAAGAGAATAAGAATAATTGAACCAAGACTTTGTTCAAAAGGAACAGGTCATTAGTGAGGGGGGAATTTAGGGAAGGCTTCCTAGAAGGTGTAGTATTTGAGCAAAGGTTTAAAAAATGGGTGGAAATTCATCAGTTGGAGAAGAGGTAACTTCTCTAGGCCTCAGTTTCCTCATCTGTAAAATGAAGTGGTTAACCTAGATATCTCTAGGTCCCTTCCAGTTTCCAAGATCTATGACTTTGGGTCCCAATATAATGGTTTAAGTCATGATGCTTACAAACAGGTCATGGATCATTCTTTTTCAATAGAAGCCAATCAGATCTAGTATGTCCCTGGGTCAAGACCTATAACCCTAAGTTTAACTAATATCTTTTATGTATGAACTACAGTATTCCAAAGAATCCAGGATTAAATACTATGGAGAGATGATCATGTAACGTAATCATGAGAGAATGAGCTCTACTGATGGCTAGTTTATCACTAGCATCCTTTATGGATGATGACACTTGTATTCCCTAACAAGTTGGTTGTAAGGAAAAGTGCTTCGTAACTTTAAAGTGCCATAGAAATGTCAGCTATTACTATCGCTATTATGATTATCCTCATTCATTCATTCATTCACTCAACAGATATTTATCCAACAAGCATCACAGAATAGAAGAATTTCTGAATTGGAAAGGCCATCTAATTCTATCCATACCAGAATAAGAATCCCCACTATTACACAATACCATGAGAGGCACAGAATGCTTATAAAGACTAAAATGATCCTTGCCCTCAAGGAGCTTATGATCTTAACCTCTCTAGAAATCAGTTCCCTAATCTATAAAATAAAGAGAATTGAACTAGATGACCTTTAATGTTCTTTGCAGGCAGCAATATGCTAGAGCCAACAGCTAACTTTTCAGTGTGAGTGGAAGTAAGCAAACTGCTGCAAATCAGGGTTTGATTCAGTGTTTTGTTGATTACTAGCCTTAAGAAAGTGATGGAGAAAATGTTAATGATGCAACTAAACTTAGGTGTGTCCTGCATGCATTTTTTTTTTTCTGGAGATTCAGTTCTTAAACATTTACTAACATATTTCTTTCTGATTCTAGCTTTAAACCAATGAGCCTGTGTTCCTAATCTAGGGGAGACAAGATGTCAGCACAAATAACTTCGTATCCGAAGCACATCGTATTTTCTAGAGACCGCTTTGCCCCTAGCCATCAGAATCCTTTCTTGCTCTTTCCTACTGAAATATCCCCAGGTTTTCTGTACTCTTCTTCAAGCCAGAAAAAACAGGTGAACTATAAAGGATGCAGAAGAGATAATAACTGAAGAAAATCAAAGCAAAAGACACCACAGAAGGAGCCCATTCATTCCTTTCGGTTCCCCCTTTCTCCCACTTCTATCTTGTGTTTTCTGTCTCTGCTTGACTTGTGGCTGCTGTTCTAGTGGCTAAAAGGATCTGTATCTACAGGGTGGATTAAACACGCAGATTGTCATGATTTAAGACAATAAAGTGACTATCAATAACCAATCCTAGGCTCATCGACAGTC
Organism: Notamacropus eugenii; assembly: GCF_028372415.1. NCBI lineage: Eukaryota > Metazoa > Chordata > Mammalia > Diprotodontia > Macropodidae > Notamacropus > Notamacropus eugenii. The sequence goes on along the minus strand of NC_092877.1, from coordinate 232,868,780 downwards.
TAAAATATAGAGGAGGAAGCAATCTTAGACATCCTCTAGTCTAACTTCCTCATTTTAAAGATAGGGAAACTGAGGCCCAAGGAAATAATAAATAAAAAAGCATTAAGTGCTTACTATGTGCAGATGACACAAATATAAATATGAGAGAGTCACTGACCTCAGGGTGCTTACATTTCTAGGAAAAGGACCACAAGTACATAAGGAGGGTTGAAGCCGGGACTGGTGAGTAGATCCATAGAGAATTGAATTGATGCACCTTATGGTATAAAAATGACAGTATTGATTTAATTACAGTTCCAGAGCTACAAGGGGAGGGATTAGAGAGTGAGTCACCCAAAATAACATTGGTAGTAGGAGGGCCAAGATTGGAACCCAGTTCTCTGACTCCAAATCCAGAGCTCTTTCCACTATACCACAAAAGAAACTACAATGATGACCCTTACATGTATAATTTTAAACATGCCACCACTCACTTTCTTGAACATGTAACCCTAGGGACATTTTGTAGAGCAACTAAATGGTTTCCAAGAGATAAGAGATCGTAGTTTCCAATGGTGATGCACATTTCAGGGGAAAGATATATTTATTACCTTTATTGTGTATTATACTATGGCAAGTATTTAAATCAAGTTTCTCTGGATGTGGGATTTGCCTTTATGAGGGTTAAGATTCCAAACAAGCTCTGAGCATACTCTGAAGATGCTTTGGAATCATAATAGGCAGAAACCCTGTAAAAAGATTGCCTGGTAAAAAAATAGAACTGCTTTTTTCTCACCCCTGAGACTCCCATACGCTATTACTGCTTCATCACTAAAGCCCAACCTCAGGACCCTATTCAGATTTTGCCTGTGGCTGCATATCAGACCAAACTCCAGAGAGATAGCAAGTAGGCATTCTTCTTCCAAGTTGCAAAGGGAATTTTGCTCTTAATTTGAGAGTTTCTCTAGTCATTTAGAACCCATAAAAAAATCAAAAACCTCTGTCTGGGATGCTGATATGTACAAAACACTTCTGATGGATATACTAACGTACATATCAGTGAATGGGCCTCAGTGCCTAAATTTCCTTTATTCTAAAAGGCAACTCATTTTGTTTTTATTAATCATTTAGGCTTATGTAGCAGCAGCAGCAGCAGCAGTAGTAGTAGTAGTAGGCCAGCATACTTTTTGATGGTAATAACAGCTAACATTTATGTAGAGCTTACTATGTGCCAGACACCATGCTAAGTACTTTACAACTATCTCACTTGGTCCTCACAATAACACTGGGGAACAAGTGCTATTATTATCCCCATATTATAGATGAGGAAACTGAGGCAAACAGAGGTTAACTGACTTGCCCAGGATCACACAGCTAGTAAATATCTGAGCTCAGATTTGAACTCAGGTCTTTCTGACTCCATTCCTGGCACCTTAATCATTGTACCACCTGGCTGTAGTATTGTATCATGATTAGATAATAACAATTCATTGTAGCAAAAAAAAATGGATTGAGTGGGAAAAAAATCTAGAAATTTTGGAGGGTAGGATAGGATCCATTGAAAGAGAAACAAGTTAAGAAGAAATGCAGTTTTGTTATTTTTATGTAAGTATAATTCAAACTAGAACGATTACCTATTATAAACCCCTTGAGAGCTGACATTAATCAATAGATAAAAAGAACTCAAAAATAATGTAGCAACTATGTATTTGAAAGTATATGACTGAAATACAAATAAAAGAGTACATAAAAATATATTCATTGTTTATATGTGAATATAAACTCCAAATAAATACTTCTAGGATATTTTAAATAGGTATTCTCTGGAGGTCAAACATCCCCACTTGCCTATTAATTTATTTAACAAAATTATTCTGCAAAAGTAAACTCCAACCCAAGTCTTGTCTAAATTATTTAAAATTCTGAATTAATGAATCTTTACTGTTAATATCTTTGACAACACATTCGTACACCCAGATACTTAACAGTCAAAGATAAAAATGTCTCTTCTAACACATTTTATTACGGTCCCCATTATCTCTCTACCTAAAGTATGGAAACTTACCCAGTCTCCATATCCAAGCCTTCTAAGACTAGTCTAAAAGGTCTGAAATTAGCTCATGATATCAGGTTGACAACTTTAACAGTAACAATGTGAAAATCAATAATATGACCCCCAAAAGTCCTGGTTACGGCCAGCTTTGTAACAAGCATTGTATATATATGATCAATGGGCATGTAATTTGACTATATAGTTGGAATTCATGATTTCCTCAAAACTTGGTTGTATGGGAAATGTCAGAGGTGTGTAGTTGGTCACTAAACATTTATTAAGCACTTACTATGTGCCAAGTATGTGCTAAGATTAGGGACACACACACAAAAAGGCAAAAGACAATCCCTGCCCTCCAATCTAATGGAGAAGATGACAAACAAATATGGACAAGCAAGCTACATACAGGAAAAATGTGTTGTTGAGTCATCTCAGTTATGTCTGACTCTTCATGAGTCATCTGGGGTTTCCTTGGCAAAGAAAACTCATTTTACAGATGAGGAAACTGTGGCAAACAGGGTTAAGTGACTTGTCCAGGGTAACACAGCTAGCAAATGTCTGAGGCCAAATTTGAATTTAGTTCCTCCTTAACTGTAGGGTTTGCACTCTATCTACTTCATCATGTAGCTTCCTACAGGAAAATAGTACAAAATTAAAAGGAAAGAACTAGAATTATTGTACTTCTTTCCTTCTTTCTTAAAGAGAAATGAAATCAGGAGGGTGATGTCTTGACGTGCTGCCCACTTATCAGCCTCACTCTCTCTTCCAGAGTCATCTAAGTCCGGTGGAGAGACAAAAGTCAAGACTTTTTTAGAATTTAGAAAGGTAGAGAAAGGCTTCCTGTAGAAGATGGGATTGATAGTAAGTTACAGAAAGGGAACAGTAGGCACACTCTGGCCACATTATGATGAACCCAACATGTATATCTCTAACTTTATACTAGTAAGGACACCTGTATTTACTCATGGCATCTAAAATGAAAAATCCATTTGAAGTCTCGATGGACCTTATTCTCTTTGTTATCATATTTGTCTATAGACTTCCTTTTTGGAGACCAACTCTCCTCTAATCTGGTGGTTTGGGTATGTGAATATGTTGAGTACTCCTTGATCCAAGGTTAACTAGAAAACTGGCACATTTGGCCAGCTCAGCTTTGCTCGTGTTCTATAATGACCAAAGAGGCAAAATTTCCTGAACATCTATATCCTGGAACATAGTGTTTCCTTTTTTCTCCAGAGTAACACTGAGGGAGGGAATTGCAATCTGCATAAGGAATGAGGAGAGAGATCTCTTTCCCCCTCCCCTCTGCTTGGTTGTACTATGAACAAGGGCTTATAGACAGGGCAGCATTGGCAGCTTTCTTTCCGTCTTTCCTTGTGGCTTGCACTGAGAGTCTTTATTTGAACTGCACCTGCCATGGAGGCAAAAGAAGTGACTTTTGCTCCCAGCTCCTTAACAAGCAGAGCTATTCACTAGCTGGGCCACAGCATTCTAACTCTCAGATTTTTTTTTCCTTAGGAATCTCTTCTCCAACCTTGAATATCAGTGATAAGCTTTTTCTCAACTTCCTTTTTTGATTTCTTCTTGTAAAGACGTTGCTAAGCCCAGAAACTCAGGCCAGTATTTGCATGTTTGGAATGGTAACTAGCTAAACCATAAGGGCTGCTACTCTGAGGATGAATGACATTAAGGAAAACACTTCAACATTATGAAGAAAAAAAGAAAAGAGAAAACCCAAATGTTGCCAGTTAACAATTACACACTCCTTACACCTAAGACATGATTTTATAAGAAAAGCATGGAGATGACACCTTATTTTCTATGTTCTTTTATGCAACAAAAAAAGTTTATCTTTTTTAGGTGGCTCAAAATTTGGGGGTTTGCAAAGTGATGAAGTTCACAAAATCACAGAACTAGAAGTAACTTGGCAGATTCACTGGGTCCAGCACCCCTCTGATCAGACAGTTTTCTAAATTATCTAGTCCTCCTCTTTAAAACCTCTAGGGATGTAGATTCTACATTAGTAGCCCATAGTATTTTATCTCCTCTGAGACTACTACTGCTTATACAAGTCTTCTAAGGTATGACAATCATCTCATCTCTTTGTAAGTTTTCTCATCTCCATGTTAAAAACATAACAAGTTCTTTTACCCTTTCTTCATATAGCATGGTTCTCCAGAACTCTCCTAGAATATCTGACACCTTGTGCTGATGAAATATATATTTAAAGTATAGCATTATTCTTAGAAGAGCTCAAAGTCATTTCTTTAATTATTCTTTAATTAAGTCTCCAACATACATGCAAGAAGTAGATAGAGGGCACTTTAATCACCATTTTATGAATAAGGATGCTAAGGGAAAAGGAAGTTGAAACGATCGCCCAAAGACATAAGAGGAGTCAAATGCACAGCAAAGAGGCAGGATAACCTATGCTTCTTAAAATGAAAGAATGAAAAAGACTTGAGTGGACTTGACTTTCTTTCCCATAGTCTCTATAGAAATTTTCATTTTAAAGACGCTGGTTTTTTAATTGAACTTTATACAACTCCTTACGTAGAACATTTGAAGAGTGTTGACATTTAATTGTGGGCAATTTTACTTATTTAGTTTTTTAATATGAACCTTTCACAGCAAAACCCTGCCTTTCTCCCACTAAAGAGAAAAAGCTATGAAATGGGATCTTGAGAATTTGACAAGTAACACAAAATAATTGAACCTGAAGCAAATGAATTCCCTATTAGGTAAGCCTAAATCCTGTTAAAGCTTTTACTGTACTAGAAAAATAAATAAATATATTTCCAATCTAAGTGCTCCATGATAAATCATAAAAACATTACAAAAATGAGAAAGTAACATATAATCTTAACATAGTATGGCATAATGCTGGAGAGTTTGTAGATTGAGAGTAAACATATTATCAAAAATATCAGATCAAGAAATAGGAAAGGATATGAATAACAAATAGGTCACAGAATTTGGGGCTAATCAAATCCTACAAAACTAAGTTAAAATTTAGATGGAAAAAACAATATTTAGTGGCAGCATTTAGATATAGCCTCAGTTAAATTAGTATCTGCCTAAATTTTTTGTGATACTGTTCATTCTGATACTATTAATTGCCTGAATTGTATTAAGAAGTTTTGGGGTTTGTGGTCTTTTTTTTCTTTTACTCAGGAGATTATTAGCTTGGTTCCTTAGTTACAGATATTTTAATTTTTATTCCTTTAGTAACTATAAATGAACATATACACAGCCTGTATGTAAAAACAGTTCAAATGGAGAGAACAGGGAATTTTTAAAAATTAGAGACCTCTGCTAGGAGAGAATTGTTTATGAACTTGACTGAGTAGTTAACTTTTATTGTTTTGGTTTCTTCATCTTTAAAATGAGGACAGTAACATGGAGGCAAGAAGAAAGAGGGGGAAGGGAGAGGGAAAAGAAGAGGGAAGAAGGAAAGAGAGAGGAGAGAAAGATAAAAAGAAGAAAGGAAGAGAAAGAGAGGTAAGGAGGGGAGGAAGGAAGGAAGGAAGGAAGGAAGGAAGGAAGGAAGGAAGGAAGGAAGGAAGGAAGGAAGGAAGGAAGGAAGGAAGGGCCTTTTAGAGATGGAGGAAAACAGTTGGGAAAAAGTCAGAAAATGAGAAAGGGACTTGCTGAGAGATGAGCCTGCTCAGATCGTTTGAAAGATATTTATGTTCTCAATTTACTAGAGATATTTATACACCATAGCAGTAGCATTGTAAAAAATGGTCCTCAAAGGGGGCAATTCACTCTAATCTGAAGGGGGAAAAATCAGGATGATAAAATCTATTCTTTTCAGTGAATTTTCAGTACCTTTCATTTCTGAGCACTGGGAGTTTTTTATTTGAACTGACAAAGTTAGGGAGTATAATTCTTCCTTACTTAGTAAATATTTTACTAAAAGCTCAAGCCTTTTCCCTGTGTGGATGTTTCCATGGGCTGTATTGTTTCTCTCTTTCCATTTTCCTTTAATGCAAATCATTGTTATGATGTAAGCAGAGTGCAAGTAATAGAAACAGAAGCTTTCTGAAGAAATTCACATCCTCAGCAGTGTGAGTGATCTCCGCCACCTTCCCTTTCACCCATCACCCCTGCAGATCGAAGTAACAAACATCACCCAGTGCCAATGTTTATTGCAGCCCGGAAATTCACTGATCATGCTACCTGATTTGAATCCCAACTAGAGAAGCCAGAGAGGATCCAGCTCAGACTACAGAAGAAAGATGAATCACATAAACATCCTGTTACTCTAGAAAAAAAAATCAAATTATGTGTATAGATTTTTTTAAAGGTTGATACTGTATATTCTTGAAAACTGATTCTCCGAGAAATATATTAAAATCACACCTTTGCCTTAGACACCAAAATTCAAAAGAAAATTGATTGTAAGACAAAAGGGCAGCTACAGCCCTAATAAGTCAGCTCAGGAAACAGTGGCAGACACAAAGTGCAGACTTTAGGAGAAGATGCCTCCACCATTCTCTTTCCTATCAGGCATATCTATAGAATTTAACCTTCTTTTCTCCACTGCCATCTGTAATGTTTCCTCAAGAAACAGAAACTTTCTTTTGTATCTTAAGTTCCTAATAGCTTTGCAGAATGGATTATTATGATTACTGAAGCTGTCCAGTTTCACTAAGGTGCTAATTCTGATGTTTCATCATGGCAAGTTCTGAAAAGCCTGGCTTCCTAATAGGCTAAGCCAGTGAAGCTGAATCTCTAGAAAGTCCAACCACGCAAGTCTTTGAGGGCCCAGTAAAAGCTTGGTATCTGTTGTCTCAACTAGTCTAGCTATGTTCATAGAGGTTCATCACTCAAAGCCTATTTACCAGGTAAAGAATTTTTTCTTCCCTGCAATTTATGAAAGAGCATTTATGGAGGGAGCACCTACATACATGAAATTATGAATCTCCTGAAGCACTATGGTGTGCTTTCTAATTAAGTCAACAAATTCAACACATCTATTAAATGCCATCATGGGCAAAGCACTATACTAGGTGCTGAAGGAGATAAAGGGGTAAGTAGTTCTAAGTCCCTTCCAAGAAGATCTTTATAAAAGAGAGATGAAACAGGTACATATACAATAATATAAAACAGAATCATACTCTTTCATTGAAGAGAATTAAATAGAAGAATAGTATTTGTACACAAGGGTTTTATAAGAATTCCAGGAATGAGAAGCTCACTCTCCCCCATTAGCCTATAAGCTCCTTGAGGGCAGGAAATATCTTTTGTCTCTTTTTGATTCCCTGGTACTTAGCACAGTGCTGCCTGGTACATAGTAGGTGCTTAATACATTTTTTTAATTGAATTGAATCACTTTGAGCTGGTTGAGAGTCACCAAATATTGAGAGGTACCTTGGAACAATGGAAAGAACACCAGATCTGGCTTCGTAGTACATGGGTTCAAATTCTGCCTCCTCTACTTTTTTCCTGAATGAGCATGGGGAAATCATTTAACTCTCTGGGCCTCGATGTCTTCATTTGTCAAATGAAGTTGTTGGACTATGTAACTTGAAAGATTCCTAGAAGTTTTAAATCTGTGATCCTAAGCAGCAGATATTTGACCTGGGCCTTCGAAGGTCCTGCAGGATTTCAAAAGTTGGAGAAAACTGGGGAGAGCATTCTAGGTATAGGGAGCAGGATAGAAAGTATTCAAGGGGAGGAGCCAAGATGGCAGAGTAGAAAGATACACATATGCTAGCTTCAAACCCACAGCCCATAAAATACCTGTAAAGAAGAACTCCCAACAAATTCTGGAGCAGCAGAAGCCACAGAACAACAGAGTGGAGGAGATTTCTGTTCCAGAGAGACCTGAAAAACTGACACCAAAGGTCCATCATGCCCCGAGACCCGGAGTAGAGCCCAGCCCACCTTGGCCACGCAGCACCGAGAGGAGCAGATCCGAGCAGGCTTGGGGGATGGAATCTCCAGCAGCCCTGCAGGTCCCTCCACCCACAGGTGGCAAAGCTCAATGAGAGGGCCTGCCGAGAGGGGAATGGGGTGTGCCCATAACTCAGGCCCCCTCAGGAGGCAGCAGCAGAGGCAGCAGTGGACAGGGGCTCCCAAAGCAGACAGGAGCTGGGATCCATTGTTAAAGGTCTCCACATAAACCCCCCAAGGGAACTGAGCCCAGGGTGGCAGCCCTGCCACCACCTGAGCACCTGAACTTAATCTCACACTGAATAGCAGTCCTGCCCCTGCTGAAAGCCCTGAGGCTGGGGAGCAGCATTTGAATCTCAGACCCTAAGTGCTGGCTGGGTGGATCTGGTGGCGAGGTGGGTGTGGAGAGAAAACTCAGAAGTCAAGTCATTGGCCGGGAAAATGCCCAGAAAAGGGGGGAAAAAATAAGACTATAGAAGGTTACTTTCTTGGTGAACAGATATCTCCTCCCATCCTTTCTGATGAGGAAGAACAATGCTTACCATCAGGGAAAGAAATAGAAATCAAGGCTTCTGTATCCCAGCCCACCCAATGGGCTCAGGCCATGCAAGAGTTCAAAAAGGATTTTGAAAATCAAGTTAGAGAGGTGGAGGAAAAACTGGGAAGAGAAATGAGAGAGATGCAAGAAAAGCATGAAAAGCAGGTCAACACCTTGCTAAAGGAGACCCAAAAAAATGCTGAAGAAAATAACACCTTGAAAAATAGGCTAACTCAGTTAGCAAAAGAGGTTCAAAAAGCCAATACGAAGAATGCTTTCAAAAGCAGAATTAGCCAAATGGAAAAGGAGGTTCAAAAGCTCACGGAAGAAAATAGTTCTTTCAAAATTAGAATGGAACAGATGGAGGCTAATGACTTTATGAGAAACCAAGAAATCACAAAACAAAACCAAAACAATGAAAAAATGGAAGATAATGGGAAATATCTCATTGGAAAAACAACTGACCTAGAAAATAGATCCAGGAGAGATAATTTAAAAATTATGGGACTGCCTGAAAGCCATGATCAAAAAAAGAGCCTAGACATCATCTTTCATGAAATTATCAAGGAAAACTGCCCTGAGATTCTAGAACCAGAGGTCAAAATAAGTATTCAAGGAATCCACTGATCATGGCCTGAAAGAGATCCAAAAAGAGAAACTCCCAGGAACATTGTGGCCAAATTCCAGAGTTCCCTGGTCAAGGAGAAAATAATGCAAGCAGCTAGAAAGAAACAATTCAAGTATTGTGGAAATACAATCAGGATAACACAAGATCTAGCAGCTTCTACATTAAGGGATGGAAGGGTGTGGAATATGATATTCCAGAAGTCAAAGGAACTAGGACTAAAACCAAGAATCATCTACCCAGCAAAACTGAGTATAATACTTCAGGGGAAAAAATGGTCTTTCAGTGAAATAGAGGACTTTCAAGCATTCTTGGTGAAAAGACCAGAGCTGATAAGAAAATTTGACTTTCAAACACAAGAATGAAGAGAAGCATGAAAAGGTAAACAGCAGAGAAGTCATAAGGGACTTACTAAAGTTGAACTGTTTACATTCCTACATGGAAAGACAATATTTGTAACTCTTGAAACTATTCAGTATCTGGGTACTGGGTGGGATTACACACACACACATGCACATGCACACGCACACACACATAGAGACAGAGTGCGCAGAGTGAATTGAATAGGATGGGATCATATCTTTAAAAAATGAAATTAAGTGGTAAGATTAATATATTGGGAGAAGAAAGGGAGAAATGGAATGGGGCAAGTTATCTCTCATAAAAGAGGCAAGCAAAAGACTTTTTAGTGGAGGGAAAAAGAGGGGAGGTGAGAGAAAAACATGAAGTTTACTCTCATCACATTCCATTAAAGGAAGGAATAAAATGCACACTCATTTTGATATGAAAACCTATCTTACAATACAGGAAAGTGCGGGAGAAGGGGATAAGCAGGGTGCGGGGGGATGATGGAAGGGAGGGCAATGGCAGGAGGGAGCAATTTGAAGTCAACTCTTCGGGAGGGACAGGATCCAAAGAGAGAATAGAAGCAAAGGGGGGCAGGATAGGATAGAGGGAAATATAGTTAGTCTTACACAACACGACTATTATGGAAGTCATTTGCAAAACTACACAGAAATGGCCTATATTGAATTGCTTGCCTTCCAAAGGGAATGGGTGGGGAGGGAGGGATGAAGAGAAGTTGGAACTCAAAGTTTTAGGAACAACTGCTGAGTTCTGTTCTTGCTCCTAGGAAATAAGAAATACAGGTAATGGGGTATAGAAAGTTATCTGGCCCTATAGGACAAAAGAGAAGATGGGGACAAGGCAAGGGAGAGATGATAGAAGAGAGGGCAGATTGGTGACAGGGGCAATCAGAATGCTTGGTGTTTGGGGGTGGGAGGAGGGGACAAATGAGGAGAAAATTTGGAACCCAAAATTTTGTAAAAATGAATGTTATAAGTTAAATAAATAAATTAAAAAAAAAAAGTATTCAAGGCACAATATTTAAAATGTTCCACTTGCTCTAAGACACAGGTCTGATTGTGACATTATACACCTAAACTACTGAAATCTGTCTCCTCCTTCAAGGCCCCCAGCTCAGTGTTACTTCCTCCATGACTCCTCTGATATACACAGCTAGAAATGACACATGAATCTCTCATTCCTCCTTTGATCTACCCCAGGAACAGGGCATTGAAACTTACATTAGTCATTTGTACACATACTGCATCCTTTCTACTGGATGATAAACTCACTAAAGTCAAAAACGGCGTTGTGTTTTGTTTTTATCCATCCTCCCTGGTGCCTAGCACAGCAGAATGAATATGCATTCCTTCCATTTGTGTCTCACATAATACTTTTCACAGTCATACTTAATGAATGCTTGCTGAACTAAATTGAGTAGAAGTAGCTTAATAAATATCTGTTGACTTTAACTGATTTTATAGAGATAAAATCTCGTGTCCAAAATAAAATTCATCTTTTTTTACGGAGGCCACCTAAAACATGGGCAGTCATCACATGCATCATAGAATGTTAAAAACCTAAAACCAGTGCCTATCAGACTCATGTATCAGATCTGGAAAGGACTTCAAAGATTGGTTAGTTCCAACATCCCCATTTTGTAGATGGCAAAACTGAGGCTCAAGTTAAAGATCATGCAGTAAGTGGTAGAGTTGGCATCTGCCTTCCAACTTTGTAACTAAATACATTTTGGCTTTTTGTTGTTGTCTTGTTTGAAATGTTTTTTACTGATGATTTGGATACATTTTTTTAAGTAAATTCACTCTTTAAAAATTAACCAAAATAATGACAGACAGAACCTCTGAAATTTTTTCTCCAGGGGTCAGTGGGAGTGGGAGGTTAAATAATCTTTGACCATTTGAAGCAGTCATGTCTGAGCACCATGTCTGGACTAGAGGAATGGAATATTTGTTAACAACTGCCCTGATTGATTAGACCAGGGGTGAGGAACCTGTGGCCACAAGGCCACATGTGATTTTCTAGGTCCTCAAGTACAGCCCTTTGACTGAATTCAAACTTCATGGAAAAAATCCTTTTATTAAAGTGATTTGTTCTGTGAAGCTTGGATTCAATCAAAAGGTCAATCTTGAGGACTTAGAGGCCACACGTGGTCTCAAGGCCACAGGTCCCCCACCCCAGGTTAGACTCTAAATCAGGCCCACACAACCTTCGGTCTGCGGGCCACTTAGGGCACACCAAAGGATTTTGGGTGACCCATGAAAAATGCAGAGCCCAAAATCCTTTGGCGTGATGCAAGTGGCCAGCGGGCAAAGTGGCCCACAAGTTGTGCAGTCTAAAAAGACTTAAGAAAATGAAGGAGAAAAATTTTAATGATGCAGATTCAACTTAAAACTATGTCACAGAGATCTTGTTAAATATTTACCAGTCCATTCCTGGGTCTAGTCCATAGACAATAATTTTATTTTTCAATAAATCCTCCCAAAATATTTCATCCACCAACACAGCTAAGTCACTGTACTTTCCTTATCACTCCTTCTCAAATGAAAGCTCCTCTGTTCTTAAAGAACTTGATGGTCCTCCTGGCAGATGGAAGATGGAGCGAAAAATATGATGGGCTTGGAGTTAAAGAAGGGGCTCTGAGGTCTAGCTGCACCATGTCCTAGCTATGTGACCTTAGGCAAATTCCTTTGTCTTTCTCTACCTGCGTCTGTTCACCGTTAAAATGAGGCAACTGAACTAGATTATCTCTGAGATCCTGTCTAACTCTGTGGTTCTATGACATGGGCAGGAGTGTTGTGAGGTTTAAATGAGATTGTGAATGTGAAGTAGTTTACAAACTTTAAAGCGCTTTATAAATCCCAATTATTATTTACAATAATTGCTAACATTTAGCTAACTTTTACTATGCACCAGGAACTTTATAATTAATGTCTCATTTGATCTTCACAGCAACCCGGGAAAGCAGGTGCTTTTATTATCACCATATGATAACATATGAAGAAACTGAAGCAGACAGCAGTCAAGTGACTTGCCCAGGGTCACACAGCTAGTTGGTGTCTGTGGCCCTGATTCTGGGACTTTGCTGTATCTACTGCATCACCTAGTTGCCTCTTGATTACTACTATTATTGCCCTTAGTATTATCGTTAGCTTCTAGTCCCTGAGCCTCTGGTCTGGTGATGACTTAAGTCTCTGAACCTTCTATTGCAACCCTGTTGGGTTCAGGGATTATTTCTACAACAACACACCATGTTAAATGTTTAATAGGTGGGGGTGTAAACTTTTAAGTTTAATTTACAATATGAACACTTTAAGTCTAGACAGTCAACAGAACATTAAGTCAAACTCTAATTTTTAGCAGATGTAGATATCTGAGGTGTATTTGCTCACCCTGAAAATTTAACAATGGGTTTTCATGAGCCAGTTAGAGCTGGCTCCAGTACACCTCTAGAAGTGAGTCTTTGCGGCAGCTAGGTGGTACAGTGGACAGAGCACCAGTGCAGGAATCAGGAGGACCTGAGTTCAAATCTCACCTCAGATACTTGACACTCACTAGCTGTGTGACCTTGGGCAAGTCACTTAACCCCAATTGCCTCATCCTGGGTCATCTCCAGTCATCCTGATGAATATCTGGTCACTGGATTCAGATGGCTCTGGAGGAGAAGTGAGGCTGGTGACCTGCACAGCCCTCCCTCACTCAAAACAAAGTCAAGTGCAAGCCATGTCATCATTTCTCTGATCGCATGGTCTTCTTCAGCAACGAAGGACGATCACACACAGAAGTGGGTCTTTGAGCCACAGAAAGGGCATAATACTACCTTATATCTGTATAGGTTTCACAGTTTTCAAAGCACATAATGAAACAAATATCTGTGGAAGATTTATTCACAGAAATTAAAACTTGGAAACCATCTATTAAAACATAGGCATGGCAACATTAGGTAAGCACTTTTAAATGTCGTTTATCCAAAAAATGATTTTTAACCTTCATATGGTTTGCCTACATGAAACTAAAGTCTATGCAACTTTAATGAATTATTTCTTCATTGTTCTTAATTTCCAAAGGGTTCTAACTTAAAACTTAAAAAACCTGAGTTACACCTTGGATCCTTAGTTTTCAGTACTTTAGATGGAAGAAAAATGTCACAGAATGAGAGACAAAAGGAAATTTGAAAGATAATGAAAGGTCATCCCAGCACCTTGAGAAGAGTTCTGGATTTGGCTTTACAAGACTGGGTTCAAATATGTCTTCTATTATTTTGTACTTGTGTGACTTTGAGCAAATTACTTAATTCTCTACACCTCAGTTTCCTCATCTGTAAAATGACCAAATCAGCTTACTATGACATCTTAAGACCTCTTCTAGCATTGATTCTATGAGACTATCTAATCTCACCCCCTTGACTTATAGAAACCAAGGCTCTAGAAAGCTAGGCCAGAGCTAGAACCTTTCATAAAAGAACGATGCTGTGACTGAGAATACTGGCGAGGTAGTCAAGACCATTATCACACAGTTCTTTTGCAAGATCGTTTCATTTATCCAGTTACTACTTCAGTATACTAAGTAGCTTGATAGGGTAATGCAAATGCAAGTCAGTAAACATTTTTTAAAAGTTACTATGAGCAGAGCCTATGTACAAATGAAATTTTAAAAAATGCATGACTCAAAACAAGGGACTTGTGAAAACTGGAGGACCATTTGGCTCCAGGAATATTTTTTTTTCAAAACCCAACAATGTATCATTTCAGTATCTTAGGTCATTACTATCAAAATGATTGGTAAAATATATTGTAAATATTATTGTAAAATGTATTTTAAATACTTGAGCTCCTGCTGAGGTCAACAATGAATAATACTCAATACTTAACAATAAAATAGTACTATTATTAAATAATTTATTATCTGATTAGTACACGCACCCTAATCTAGGAGCTCTTGGTTTGTTTTTGGTTTTTATTTAGTTCATTTTCTGGTTCTTAATGCAAAGGTTTATTCCCAATGCTAGCAAAATTGTTTCTCTTTTTAAAAACAAATAAAATGTATCATCTCACCTCCAGTTTTGAAGGCAAAAAAAAAAATCATTAAAACACTTCAAGATATAAAATGGGTTTAATTAAGCCACTCTGTCCTTTCTATTTTTCTACTTTGAACACAAATTTTTACTGTGAAAGATGAACTTTTCTTGTACTTCCTCCAACCTGAATTTCACATCCAGAAGAGCCTTGAGAGATCCATAGCTCATGATAAAGATTTGATGACCTGTAGGAATTCATTACTGTACTATTTTTTATAAAACTACCTAGATTTTTTTCAGGGCCACTTAAAAAAATAGGATGGAGACAATGCCAACAGGAGTAAATTTATTTTACCAGAGTACAAGCTGCTTGAGGGCAGGGACTGAATCTTACTCAACTATCTATATATGTCCTACTCAGTACTTTATTTAGTCGAAATTCTTGCCTAGTGAAGAGATTGAATAACTGTTTACTGAGTGGAACTGAATTTTATATGACTGATTTGACTTCTGGTAGCCCTACTGGACGTAAAAGTCAGAGCCACCCTAAATAAACTAAGTATTTAGGGAATACCAGACTAAAACAGATAAGTGGCATGGATATTTTTCCCTTCACCTCCTGTAGGGTTCATAGTTTCAGAATAAGGTGACATCTGTGTGAAACTTCCCCCTTCTTAAGCTTCCAGAAACTCGTCTCCTTATTTAGAGATTAGACTATCCTTCTTTCATTGTCTTGCATTAGATTTTGTTTCTTTTCCCTTTTTGGGGGGAAGGCCAGCTCACTATTTTTAAAAGGTGATGGACCATGTCAGGATTTAGAAAGTGAAAGGAAAGAGATTGGTTTGGATTTTCTCTCTCTCTTTGTGTTCTCTAAAGCTCAATAAACTTAGTATGGTGACTTCAGGTACAAGGGTAGGGAACGCTTTTGTAGTCTTAAAAAACCTGGATTTCAGTTGGATTATAGAGGTAGTCAGGAGATAGAGAAAAAGTTCAAGTAGTGCTTTAACCACTTTCCATGTCAATGGCTATTTATCAGACATACTCTAGTATTATAAGAATCAGCATTTTTAAGTAGCAATAAAAAACTTTTTTTTCAGAAACACAATGTAAGAGTTATCAAGAAAAAGCATGTGCTTGTAATGAAGACTGTGCTGTATGCAGTTTATATTCAAGTTCATGGATTTTTCTGAATATTGAATACATTACCAAAGTGGTAATAAAAAATCAGTTCAAACTCCCCTCATCTATGTGACTGATACTGCTCTTGCCATATCCCCAAGCAAATTTCTGAAGATTGATTCAACAAAGCAATGCAGATTCTTTGGTACTCTCTATTATTTAATTACATCCTTTGGTTCTGATGTCACCTTTGTTTAATTTATAAAATGCTGTCATATCAAATTATCATAAACCAAGAGGATTTTATCATATTCATAACCCTATGGACATATGCAAGGTTGATCAAGGGTTTATACTTGTATATAGGAATGGGAGGTAGGGACAAAGTGCTGAACATAATATATAAAACTAAGGAAGAGCTAAATATCAGTTTTGATGAACATGTGTCTCGATACAGTTTAGAGAAATACTGTTGCTTTTATCTTGAGATTTAAAAGAATATACCATCTTTAAAGGTCTATTTAAAAGATGTCTTATTGCTTCTGTTCAATTTTTGTCAGTCTTTTAAAACCTATTTTTATCTTTACTGAAGGTGTTTCTAGTTTGTTTTAAAGCAAAGGTTTAACTCTTTAATTAAATAATCTTGGCTTTCAAGGTTTTGTTAACTGCCTATTGAAAACCAAACTGAATGCAGGGCAGCAGCTTCCAGATCCCAAAATCAAACATCAGAGTCATTTCTTTTCTTTTCCAGGTGTTGATTTTTTTCTACTTTATTTTACCCAGCAAAAAACATACAATAGCAAGCTGCCAATGGCAGTTCAGGGGTTAAAACATTTACTTTATTAACCTTTGAAACTTCAACCAGTTTACCATCTGGGGAACTCAGGGGGGTTGGTGAAAGACACTAATAGATGTTAGGGGATTTCACCAACTTGAATTTATAGCAGTCTGATGCTCCATTCACCTTTTCCAGAAAGTTATTTTGGGCTGTTTATTCCTGAGTATTTAACCCGGGGCTTGCTATTCTGCCAGAGTTGAGCATGTAAGAGATGATGGAGAAAAAGAGAATGTTATTAGGTGTCTTAGAAACAGAATACATCAATTTCAGGAATGAGATGTTACCTTTATTTAAGATTATTTAAGGAGTGATTGAAGAAGTCATAACAACACTACACATGTACTGTGATTACTCTCCAACTCGTAGAAATAAATAGCATAAAATAATCCATTATCACATGGTTAGTGTATGTTTCTTGAAGATTTTTTTTTATTGTACATGTATAGAGGATAAGTCGATGATCTACATACAATTATGAAACTTGACTCTCACACAGACTAATCACAGTTGAAGTAAAAACTGTGGTATACAATTGTTGGTATAGATGGGAGGTAGTTATCATCTATTGTAAATCTAGTTCTATGATGGATCAAAAGCATCCATATTGGGATAACGCTCCCATAATTTTTATCTTTTCAGAAACACCGTAAATTTCATTTTAAAATATTATTTAGTGTAATGACTCTAGTACATCCTCCTAATTAGAAAAAAAATTTTAACAGTCCAGGCACAATTTAGATTTTTAAGGACTGAAAAGATTTCATTGACTTTTCTGAATAATCTATGGTGCCTTATGTTTTTCATAACCAGTCTTCTACATAGCCCTAGTTCTTGGCACTAATTTGTATAAATATTTAAATACATCCCATCATTAGGCTAAAGTCCCATTTTGCCTTCAAAGTCTTAACCTTTCTATAAACTAGACTTACTTCTTAAATGCATTTTAAAATGATTCCCGTTGTGTATGCAATGAAGGTTACTACAACTGTTTCTTTTTTCAAACAATGCACCCTTACTTGCTTTCTTCCAGCAACAACTGCTCTAACAATAACACTTTCTACTTCCAAACTTTCCTAATGTGTGCTTAGAATAACTCACATCTTCCTATAGCTTGCAAGTTTGTTGCCTCATTAATACAGCACTTACAGAGAAGGTTCACTACATATTGATCTAATTAAATGTTTTTGAATCAGGACAACAATAATAATGAGATTAATTATTGTAATTTGTGCGGCAGAAGTATATACATAAATAGGTAATCTTTATTTTTCAATATAGCTGGTGGAAAATGAATTTCAGACATTAGGACCTGAGAGACCCAAGAGCTACAGCTGCTGAGGTAGTGTCCCTCCCATAGTTCTGGCCAGCAGCCCTGACATCTCTGCACAAAGTAATCACAGATCACAGCATTTAATCACTGAAAACAAGCACTCCAGAGGACAGCAGTGTCAATATCCCACTCTCTCATTATCTGTTTGGATTGCACATCCACACTGTCAGATAAACAGAGTGGAAAATTAAGATTAAAAATATGGTAATTTCATTTCAGGCAGCAGGCACCACTCACTGCCCCTATTATGCTATTGATTACCTCTGAATTCAATTTTTCTTTCAATGCAAACTTTAATCTGTTTGCTACCCAGCAATTCAACTCCCCAAGGGCTATTTGAGAGTAAGTAACCATTTAATCTGATGCTAACTGAAAAATCACCGTCCTTAATGAATTGTGTAAATCATTCAGCTCTAAAGCACCTTTGACTTCTATTTCATTTTTTATTTTCTACTCAATATAGGAAAGGATCGGCGTGTGAATAATTACAAAGTAGCAAGTATTTTTACATAGAGCAAATATGATAAAAACCCTATTATAGTGGGGCATGTGTAATGAACAGTACTTTTTAATTTCAAAATAGCTATTCATTAAAAAAGAATGGAAGATGAAAAAGAGAAGCTCAAAGCTCAAGGTAAAAGTTGATAGACATTGTAATTACATGGTTAATTTCAAAGATTTATATGCTGTTATGATTTAAAAGGAATTTTTATGACCTGACATTTTCATTTGAGAAGATTTTTTATTTAAAATTAATCTTCTAGCTCCTATTCTTAATTATTTCTTGGCAAGCGATAAATGGGAATACAAAAAATGCCCTATATCAAATTTTAAGCAGAATAAATGCATGCGAATTTTCCAAGAGCAGTAAAGTGGTCTTACTCTTTTGAATGGCTTTACATTGAAATCCCCAGTTAAAGGAATTTCTTTGTGTGAGATAGAAATTATTGGCACATTTAAGGAGGCAGCAGTCTGGCTGCAATGCAGTGTTTATGGCATTTTAAAAATATAATACTGGGGGAGGTTTTTGCTGTCCTTATTGGATTGTCTTTCAAGTGGCTGCTGCTTTTCAACAGGTCTCTTTCTCTCCCCAGCCCAGACCTCGACACACCTCTTGGAGTGGGGATGGGTTTGGAGGGGGGGTGCGGGGGGATCTGGTGAAACACTGCCTATTTTCACCTAGCTGGGTCATCCACAAGAGAGGCCAAGAAAGGTTCGAAAAGCAGCGCCAAGTCTCCTTGGCAGCCACTTCTAGGAGTGGGAGAGTGAGGCAGCCCAAGGCTGCGGTGAGGGTCGCTGCGCTGCCTTGTTTGGGTGGGTCTCAGCTCTCTGGAGGGAGGGTGAGATGGGGGCAGAGATCTCTGTTATTTAGCGGGCTGCTTACAGACATTTTCCCTCCAGACTGATGACATTGCCTTTTCGTATTGTTCAGTCGAAGAAAGTGTAGGGTTGTGGTGAAAACAGCCCGGGACCCCTCTAATTACTTTTCCTAATAGGCACTTGGCAGGAGAGGCCAGGCAGCGCCCCACCCGGCCCCCCTTAACCCCCACCTTACCGCACCACTCTATCCCGCCCGCTCAGGATCTGGGCTCCACGCTGCCCACCCGCTCTCCTCCCCTCCCCGGGCTCCCCACTCCCCCCCCCTCCCAGCCCCCAGCCCCGCTGTGGCGGCAGCAGCTGCCGGCCCGGGGGGGGGGGGGGATGATTACTCAGCAGAGGGGCGAGCAGGAGAGGGGTGAAGGGAAAAGAAGAAAGCGGGGAGCAGCTATCCAAACAGTATCCCTCATCTCTCCTCTTCTTTCCGCCTTATCCCTTCCCCTTCCCACCATCCTGCAGCCTACATCGGGGTGTCATTCCTAAATTCCCGAAAGGGTTTCCCAGTTCCCTATCAACCCCTCCGGGTCCCCCAACCTTTCCCCCACCTCAGGGGGTCAGACCAAGGGCGCCTATCTCGTCCACACAACACAACGCAATACACAGCTTCAGTAGATGTTGCTACAGGGAGTCATCCTGGAGTTTGAGGAAGGCAAAAGGATATTTGCCCTTTTTCCCTTCTGCATCCAAGTAGGGGGATGGGGGCAGGACACTTGTCCCTCCTTTTCTTCCCATTTCCTGACCCCTTCCCCTCCATTCCCGCCTTAATGCAGAATTTAATGCCTTAACTGCACCACTCCTCCATTTCCCCAAGCGACTTCGCCCCCTTCTCCTTCCCTCCACCCCAGCACCTGGGGAGGCGGAGTACTTCGAGGCTGTCGCACTCGGGTAGGATTTGAGGTGACATCAGGAGTGGGAGAGGGGAGGGCGTGCAGCTCCCAGGGCGGGAGGACAGAGGAGTCCAAAGTAATTGGAGTGTCTACACACACACACACACACACACACACACACACACACACACACACACACACACACGTTGCTGCTGCTGTCTCTGAGGGGAGAAGGGATGTTAAGGAGTTGCTAGCGCTTTCCACCTCCACCTTCTTAATAGAAACAGGGGAAGAAGAGCTGGGGATCCTAGTGTGGGGGGAAGGCAGCCTCTCAGCACTGCAGTCCAGCCCCTCTCCACATTTTTCTGTTTGGGTGGGTGGGTGGAGGTGGAGGAGGGTGCCCAAAGCCTGGTTTTGCACAGCCAGACCAGGTGAATGAGCAATATGGTTGATGTTTTTCTTCGTTGGTCCTTTTTCCTCACCTGCCCAGTCTGGTTGTTGAGAATGCCTCCTGCAGTCGCGTTCCTGGTTGTCCCGTGTTTAACATTATTCTCTTGTGACATCCTGCATGTCCTGCATTTTTATCTGTTCTGTCAAATTCAACCGGAGCCGCATGAGTGTTTGCAAACAGCTAACGCTCTCTAGACATTTTGAGTATCCTAGGACAAAGCTACACCATTTACAGTAAGAATCCCCCTCCCCTTCCCCCGGATCATTCACAGCCGAACCTCACACCAATACAAAATTATCCTCAGGGAGAAAAAGAGAGCGCAGCAATTACACTACCAGGAACTAAAGATGACTGCGATCCACGCCAGAGAAGTCAATTCAGCAGTTAGAATGCAGATTTTTGGAGATGGCCTTTTGTTGTAACTTGAAGAAACTTGAGAAGAGGCTACACAAAGCACAGGGTCTCCATTCTGAGTCCCTGAGTGCAAGATACAAAAGTCAGTTGTGCAGGCCAAAAGCTGAAGGCTGAGATTGAAAATCTACACTGCACCCTACCCTTGTTCTGAAATACTGAACGAGTCACGTCTGTTCTTTCAGGTCAACAGTTCTGGAGACTGGGAGGCCAGTTCCTCCAGCAGTGCAGAAACTTAAACTTTGCGTCAGGGTGTTCAACACCTTACATTCAAATCATAAGTAATAGTCAAATATTACTTTGCATAAGTAATAGTCAAATGCTAGAGTAGTTCAATTTTGTTCATGATGTGTCTAGTTAAAAATATGGTAACTATCTTAGTCTCTGAGTTCTATGGTCTTGTGTCAATTTTCTCCAAAACACAACAATGTCCCATTCCTTTTAGTAGAATGTAAACATGGTCAACCCCTTTAATGAGGGTAAGATTTCAGGCTGTTTTAAAAGTGGATTTTATTTTATTGCCAAGCAATACTAGGTTGCATAACAATACTTAACATATTTAAATACAAGAGCCATGTCTCCAATTTACCATGATAGCATCATTGGAAATTGATTTGATCTATGACATCAGTAATGATCTTTGAAATCTACAAATGATTCAACTACCAGGCATTGTGTATACACTGAAGAAAGTAATTCTTAGCTCAATGCTTAACCACATAGCATCGTAAATCCAAGTCAGTAATACAGCAGGTCAGAAGGTTAAAAATACTGATACGTTTTATGCTGAATATATTTTGAATATCTAGTCATTCCTAAACTATACTGCTAAGTAGAAAAGCTATCACTCTTTTATTAGCTTTTTCCAAATTACCCAGTGGCCAAGGTCCTAGTATTCTCCATGAGCTGGCATATTTTTCAGTTTTAAGTCCTGAATTATAGGGGAACTTTTAAAGAGCAAAGCAGTGATCCCTGCTCTTTACTTTTTAAATGCTCAAGCCAACTTTTTTTTAAAAAAATAGCCATTTTTTAAAAGTAACTCTTTGCCTGAGGAATACATTGTATTTCAGAAGGCTGTGCCCATTGTTTGCAATTTCTCTATCTGAAAATATATTAAAAACCAGGAATATTGAGGAATGTATACTTATGACAGCATATGCAAATGGATATTTAATAAATGTAAAACATTTAAATATTAAGTAACGTGATGTGTGTCTTCTAAAATATGATAAACATTCAAATATATGCCCATCATTCTGCTCTTATATTCATTGGAATATTTTGAGGTATCAGAATACTGATGATCTCATATAAGTGCCAGAGAGCTAAAATAGACTTCAGGCCTTCATTAAAAATATATTTTTAATGGTTAAAACAACCATTTTTCCTGTGTTATGTACATGGGAAAGAGGACACCTTATTAGGAATACTAATGTGATCAAGAAGAAGTTTTATTCACCAGAGCACGGATTGTATTTCTTTATTGTATTTATTCATCATACCAGAAATGAAATAAAAACAAATCTATATATTGTGCATATTTGTTGCTGAGTGTTTATATGTCATCGTCTTATGTTAGTTTAACTCTGATTTGGGAAAATGGAAAATAGAGTTTTTTCTATTGTATTAAGTGGTGCCATTTCTAATGTACTATCATAGTTTGTTTTCAAAACCACTCCACAACAGTATCCTAGCAAAACACTTCTGACCCTTGTAACAGCGGAGCAAGTCTAGAGCATCTATCAGCCACACAGACTGGGAAAAGATTAGAGGGACTGTATAAGGGAAGGATTGTGTCATCGGCATTCAGCAGGAAAGGATTGGGGTCTTGTCAGGAGTCCATATAGAGGAGATTAGGAGCATATCAGGAACTCTGCAGAGGGAATCTGAGTACATTAAGGCTCCCTAGAGGCAGAAGAAGCAGCAGCTCACTGAACACCTTATGCAGGGAACAGTGGTTGTGCACTGCCTGTCTATACTGAGAAAAGAAATCAGGAGGCTATCTGTGATTAGGAGGTTTGAGGTAGTTTCCCAAGCTTTTGAATGGGAATAGAAAAATCTATGAAGTTTCTACCAAGTAAATTACATTTCAAAGATACATCTATAAATTAGGGGCACTCCCAGATCTTGACAGAGGAAAAGAAGCATCCTATTCAGAGTGGTAAAAAGGCAAAGAAGTAAAGTGACATCAGATTTGAGGCATATAGTGTTCTGGAGGATAGGACATTAATTGCTGTTGCTAGGGGATGCATAAAGTACATTGATATCTATGTGCCAACTTAGCTCTTTGGTGTTCAGGAGTGGAGGGAATGAATTTGTGTGCTGCCCACCAAATCATTCACTTTCAGTTCTGTACTCCCCCAAGAGTTCTCCAAGCTTTCCTGCTTTTTACATGGATTCAGGCAACTCACTCTGTTGTTGAGGTCGAAGGTGTAATGGTCAAGAGAGGTAGATAAACTAATAATGGCTTTGAAGTATATGAAGGCTTTTTATGTACAAGATGATACCTAGTAGTTTTTCATCCTGTCAGAGAAAAGAGTAACAACAAATGGGGAAGTAGGAGATTTGAGCTAGACACGAAGAAGAATTTTCTGAAAGGAGCTGGCTAAATCATCCCTGCCCATTTTTAAGCAATCTGAAATGGTTATGGTGCGATTAATTACCTAAAGGTTGGGTCCTGAGCCAGATGACTTTTTTCATTTAGGGTTTTTTTAAGTAAATGCTTTTCTTCATTGCTGTCATGCTTATCCAATGATACTCCTTCCCCCAACAAGGTTTGCTCCCTTGTACCAAAATATAATTCAAATAAAACAAACCAACACATTGTCCGTGTCTGACAAATATATGCCACATTCTGCACCTGTAGGTCACCACTTCTCTACCAAGAGGAGGCAGACATATTTTACCAGCAGTTTTCTAAAGTCAAGATTGGTCATTCCATTGACCAAAATTCTGGTATTTTTCTTTTTTAAAAAAGATTATTTTTATTATGAGCTTGACAAGTAGCAACAAACATAAACATTTTTCTCTGGATGCTTTTTAGTGCTGCTGTCCTTTACTCTGTGATCACTGTGTAAGTTGATCTTCTGATGACTTTGCTTCATATTATTTCATACAAGTATTTCTACATTTCTCTGAATTCTTTATTTTCTTTTCTTCTGACCATAAGGTTCCATTACTAGGTGGCTCGGTGAATAGACTCAGTCAAGAAGATTTGAGTTAAAATTCAGAACTCAGACTATACTAGCTGTGTGACCCTGGGAAAGTCACTTAACCTGTGCTTACTTCAATTTCCCCTTCTGTAAAATGGTGATAATAATAGTACCTACCTCACAGGGTTGTCCTAAGGATCAAATGAGACATTAATCATAAAGTGCGAAGCATACTGCCTGGTACATAGCAAGCACTATGTAAGTGTTAGCTATAATATCGACCACAATTCGTTCAGCCATTTCCCAATTAATCAGCATCCACAAAAAGTGCTACTATACATTTTTTATTTATATGACCTTTCCCTCTATCTTCACCTCCTTGGGCTGTATGCCTGGTAGCGGTATCACTGAGTCAGAAGATATGCATGGTTTAGTGGCTTTGCTAGAATATTTCAAATGGTTTTCTGGAACAATTGGACCAGTTCACCACTTTTCTAGAAATTCAGTGGGTTGCCTATCTTCCTATAACCAATCCCACAGTGACCATTTTCATCTTTTGTCAGATTAGATGCCTTTTTGAGGTAGGAACCTCAAGTTATTACTATCATTGTCATTATAATTAAGCATTTATATTTACATAATATACAAATATATATTTATATTAAGGTTTGCAAAGTGCTTTTATACATATTATTTCATTTTATTCTTGTAAAAATTCTTGAGAGATAGGTGTTATTATTATCATCCCCATTATATAGATGAGGAAACTGAAGCAAAGGGAAATTAAGTAATTTGCCCAAGGTCACATGGCTATTTAATATACAAAACAGGATTTGAACTCAGATCTTTCAGGTCCACTTCTCTATTTACTGTACCATCTAGTTGCCTAATAATAGAGCTATTATTTTGTGATTCTAGAATACGTAGTTCCTAAAAAGTTCTCAAAAATCTAATGTGAAGATCAAATGATATAGAATGGGGAAGGGGAAGCCTGTTACAGATAAAAGACATTGTTATGAAGGCATTATCTCTTAATTATTCTTTAATATAAACTCCTGCAGTGTCTGAGTGATTAAAACATGACTACTTCATTATAGTCAATGTGACAATTCCCAAGTACTTCTTTTTTGTGTGTTTTGCCCACATAAATGAATGCTCAGACCTAGGTTGAAAACAGTAATTTATCTGTCTGTTCCCTGGGGCTCTTCTTGCCCTCAGAGGGTCTGCTAGTTTATTCTCAATGCCTAAAGTTTCTTGTTCATTCGGGGGAATGCTAATCTACTAAGCCATATCATCTGCGCATCATCCACTATATATTAGAAAACTACATTTGAATGAGAGCATATGCCATATCATTGGGTTTTTACCTGCTTTCCATTTCCCTAACTCTCCCACATAGACCCAAGAGCCCATTGACATAAATGAGATTTCTTTTCCCATGTTGTTCCATTGCTCTGATACCAGAGCCAAATATTTCCTGAATATTAAGGAGCATCCTTGGTAAAAGGTTGCATTTAGTGATTTAATTATTGAACTCTAACACATTTCAAATGAGCCCTAAGACTACTGCCTATCCTACAAAAGTGAAGAGCACTGATTTTCTCCCCATCATGAACTTCCCTCCCAACTACAGCAAGTTCTATGCCAGGATTATGTACATAGTCATTGCTTAGTAGACCAGGTAATGATGATCTGAGAAGCTTTTCCAAAGTGACTAAATTCTCAGTCCCTTGAAAGAGTTGTTTAGAATGGCTCATTCTGTTATCACATTCTGCTGAGGAGATGGAAATTAAAGTTGGCATAAAGACATTTAAAGCACAGGAAAGCAACTATGGGGATTTAAAATTGTGTGGAATGAAAATATTTGGTCAAGTAAAATCAGGTACTTCACAGGCATCTTGAAAGGCTTAGAAGGCACTCTAAACCTTTTCGACATAGACTTAAAGATAAGGTACTACTCTAGTCAACCGAACAGAATTTTTTTTTTAAACCAATTTAGTCTTCCCATCAGGCCACCAGAGTGGCTATTTAAAAAGCCAAAGATCTGCTGCAAAGTTGAATGATGGTAATACCTCGCCTTACTAAAGGAAGAAAAAGTGGGACTCTCTATCCCAGACTCCCCATGAAAGTGACCTTTAGTTCTTCAGGTTAATCTTCTATTTTTTCTAGAATATAGATGTATATATGGCCTGTGTGCCCAATAGACCTGTGGTATGCATTTTCAGTCAACTCTAGCTCTCTCTGCCTTTTCTCTCAGTATCTTCCTCTCTCATATCTTTCAGGTTCATGTTCAAAAGCTGCTTAGCTGTTCAGCTGTTGGGCTGTTGGTCAGTGGGGGTGAGTGAAATATTCTCAGAGTGCAGTCCTAGCTGAATTTTAAGGAGGTAGCCCCCGTAGGGAAAAAAAATGTTTGGGGCCTGCTTTCATGGGTGCATATGGATTAGTTATATAGTACTGGTGATTATTTTCATTCATTCATTCATTCATTTATTCATTCAGCCATCCATTTATCTGACTATATCTTTATTTACATTTGCTTGCATCACTCCAAAGGAGATTCTGTGTCTCTCTTGCCCCCACTCCACCTCCATATAAGTCTTTAGCTGGTCTGTGTCTCCATCAATTTTACACTTTTGAAGGATATTTCCTGACAAGATGATGGACATTGCTGATCCTGTATCCAGCTGCATCTGTAGAATCTCTCCCTCTACCCAGGGTGTTAACCAGATTATTTTTCTATCACTCTCGCCCATGCTGAATATGCTGAATACTGTATCTCTAAACTGGCTACCCCACTCTCACAGCCTGAGTCTCTATTATCTGCAGCCACAGCATGCATATTTTTATTTAGTTTCCAGGCCTCGGGGGAATCCTCTCTCTGTACCCTTCCTTGAGTAACCAAATCTTTGGATTTTCCTTTTTCTATTACATCTCTTGAAATACTCATCTTTGAACGTATATTCAGAAGGGCTACAGAAAGCCTTCCCACAACGGCAACATGTTTCTGCCTGCTTTGAATTCTGGAACATGACGCTGTGATTATTTTATGCATACTTGCTGTCTGTCTTCGCTCCAGTCTGCAGCACTAATGCATCCCCTTGCTACAGTTTCTATGAGCTTGGCAGTTCGCAAGGGATGCTGAAATGTGCACCCTGCTTCACCTAGAATATTTGCTTGTTGGCTTTCAGGTTGCATTTCCTATATTAATCTTTTGACTAGTGCGACCATCTCCCAAATTGATAGGTTTTTTAAAAACAATTTTTAAACAATTCTTTATGTTTACGTAGGATAGAAACCTGTACCTTTTAGAATTGGCAGCATTACAGGGTCTAAATTCCTTGCAGAATTGGATCTGGAATGGGCAGTTGCTTTATTAGCTAGCTTTCAGGGGAGAAAAAGAGGGAGAGGCAGAAAAGTCTAAAGGAAGGTAGTCAAGAGGAGGAAGCATCAGTTCCACAAGGTTCTCCTAGTTTGGTATTCAGAGTTCTCTGAAGCCTCCTTGTGTCACCTTCTACCTCAGGCTAAAACTTCTCTGCCCCCAAATAGAAAATCATCTTGGTATGCCATAACCTGTGTACTTTAACTTTTTGACTGAGTTGGGAAAATCAGGACTTTCTCTTCCTTTTTTGAGTTTTTTTTTTAAACTTCTAATTAGAGTTTATGCCTTCTTATGCATAAGGCCAAGTACATTGTAGAATTAGTACAGGCATATTTGTGGCTCATCAGAAAAGCTACCAGTCATCACCCCTGATGCTTATATTATCTGTTCATACCTTTTTTTTAAAAAAAGAACCAACGATATCAGTTAGGAAGCTAGCAATGGATGTGGTAGAATTCTGAAGTATGATTTTTGTTTTCTTTCTGGTTGAGGCTCTTTATTTCAAAACCATCCTTCTTGCCAACTGTAATTTACACTGCAGAAAGTTTGAATAAAAGCTATGTAAACTTCAGAGTGAGTTCTCTGTACTAAGCAAATAATCAGAAGAGGTTAGCCTTTCCTGAGAAGCAAATTCAATATTAACAATACAGAAAGTAACTCAGGTTATTGTTACTCTTAATTATAGATAATTTGCACTTACACTAAGTAAATAAGCATCTCAAAGTACTTTACAAACCATTATCACCATTTCCAATTTTCGAGATAAAGAAATGGAGGAACTAGGAGGTCAAGTGATTTGCCTCAGGCCATGTGGGAAGCCTATCAGTCTATCTAGGTGTTTCTTAGGCGCCTAATATTACTGGGATCATGAAGTGTTCAGACATAGCTATCACCATAAAGATATCATGGAAAAGAGGTTAGGCCAGTGGTGGAAACAGTGTCACAGTTAACATGAAAACCTGGCTAAAACTGGAACCATCCTGGGGACACCGTTCTCTAAACAGGGTGAGAGAGGTGATGTTAGGCCATAAGCAAGGGGTCTCAGCAGAGTTTTCCAGGGATTCAGATAATAATAATTATTGAATATCCATTGTCCAAAGTCATAAGAAGAAAATAGAATAGTAGTTTAAAAATGCTGAATGGAAGGAATTCAGAGAAACATGGGATGATATGTATGAACTGATTAAGAGCGAAGTAAATAAATCCTGGGTCATCTCCAGTCATCCTGAGGAATATCTGGTCACTGGATTCAGATGGCTCTGGAGGAGAAGTGAGGCTGGTGACCTGCACAGCCCTCCCTCACTCAAAAGAAAGGCAAGTGCAAGTCATGTCATCATTTCTCTGATGGCATGGTCTTCTTCCCCAACGAAGGACAAACACAAATAAAACCAAGGGAATAACAGACACAAATATAAAGATCTAACTGAAAAGATCACTAGAAAGAAGTTGAATTCTGAGGAATGGAAAAACCGATGAAGTTCCTGGAGAAGCATGACTCACTTTTTAACCATAGAGGGGTGGGAGACTACTGGGACTGAATATCGCTTATGTTGTCACACAAAGCTTTCCTATGAGAGATTTTTGCAGACTTACTTTTCTTTTTCACAGGAGGGAGTTCAGACCAGAGGGTGAGTTGTACATATCTGTAACATAAAGACAAGAGGCATCAATGGAACATTTTTTAAATGGAATGGACATAGTCTTACAGTGGAAAAAAAAAGACAAGTTCAAATCTAAAAAAAAATGAATAAGCACCTACAGTCTACAATGTATTATACTAGATATTAGAGGCATAAACATTCAGAAAACATGGTCCCTACTCTCAAGGAACCTCAAATCTAGCAGTTGGTACAAAATAAATACTAAAATCCCTGCAATATAAATCTATAAGAGAAATTTGAGTAGAATATTTTGAGAGATTGGGAAGGAAGAGGATCTGGAAAGCTTTGCAGTGAAGTTGGCGCTTTTAAGAAATTAAAAGAAAGGCTAAAGGGTGGCATGAGACCATTTCAAGTATAAAGGACAGCATGTACAAAAGCGCCAAAGCAGACTGATCACTAAATTCCATTCCAGCTTAAAGAATCTATGAATAGATGAAAATAGCTGTGTATTAACACATCAAAATAGGCATATTCACTCATTGGACAAGGATTTGTTAAAAACCTGCTTGCGGAAGGCACTACTCTGGGGAAAGATATGAAAAAAATTCTGTGAGCTGTAATGCCTTCCCTCTAAAATTTATAATGTAAAGTGGAAAATGAAACATAAATATAAATAAGGATAAAGACATATACACACAATATGCATATACACACATGTGCATATCCACCTATACATACATGCATATGCATGTGTATATATGACATGCATGTATATGTGTGCACATATATTGTGTTGGTTTAACCATACAACCCACAAAATAAACCTTCATTGGACTGAGGGGACTGTTGATTTGATTTCAGGAACTGAAGTCAGACATAGTTATTGTAAGAAGGTTTTAGAAACAACAAGGGGAAACCCTAGTTGTTTGGTTGTTGTCCTTCATTCTCAAAGAGGATGATAATGACATCACCATGATAAAGTGAAGTGTCAATGTGTCCCACTGGCTGATCAGACCAATATGAGTTCGGAATGCTCGACCACAGGTGGGCATAGAAAGTCCATATGAATATTTGGGGTAGTTACTCCAAATTTGTGCATCCTACGTTTCCTTTGTGCTGTTTCAATTCTGCTTAGCTTATAGAGCACAGCAACATGGACATGTCAGAAAACTGAATCACTTCTGTTTGAACTGTCTTAGGAAGATTCTGAAGGTTACCTGGAAGGATAAGGTACCAGACACTGAGGTCCTTCGAACTAAACTACCATGCATTCAAAGTATGCTTCACAGAGCGCAACTCTGATGGGCTGGCCACATTGTTCGAATGCAAAATATACACTTGCCAAAAATACTATGTTATGAAGAACTTGCATGGGGCAGGAGATCACATGGTTGTCAGAGGATACGATACAAGGACACTCTCAAGGTCTATCTCAAGAACTTTGGATTTAATTGTGGGACTTGGGAGACACTAGCACAGGACCACTCAGCATGGTGTGCCCACATTAGGAAACCCTAGTAAGCAGAAGAAGGAAGAGGAACGATTTAATGAAACAGTTTTTGAAGTATATGAGACTAAGGATAAGCTTAATGCAAAGAATGACCTACAAGCATGGGACAAGAGGTTTGTTTTATAGCTGGTGAAGGTCTTTAATGCCAATGTTCACAAGTTCCCAGGACCATAGAGTTAGAGCTGGAAGGAATTTTTAGTTTTCAAGCTGGAAGGAATTTTAGAGATCATCTAATTCAATCTCATCATTTTACATATAAAGAAACTGAGGCACAAAAGGATGAAATGGTCTTAGAGTTAGCAAATGACAGAGCTTGGATTTGAATAAACGTCCTCTGATTCCCAATCCAACACCCATTCTTTTGAATCATGAATATGTTGAAAACATATTGAGAGACCCTACAAGGTTCACTCAACTAGGATGTAGGACAGTGCTTTACATTTTGTAAGCCCTCATGCAAGTGCTTATTGAACTGAATTGAATCAAAGGAAGGCTTGAAAATGAATTAAAGATTTATAAAGTGTCAGAGGTCAAAAGGACCTTAGAGATCACTTAGTTCAGTCTCTTCAGCATTGATAAAGGGAGAAAAAAAAGGCACAAAGAGTTTGGGTGTGGAACTAGAGAGGGAGGTGCAAATGCATGTTCTCTAGTGAGTAAAGACAATCTGTATGTATTTAGTGATGAGGAAGTTGAGGGATGGTTAGATTTTGTAGGGAAAGATGAATTACTCTGAAACTACCTGGTTTTAGGTAGAGAATACCTGGAGTGAAGCTATCTTGGAAGAAGCAAAAAAGAGAAGGAAAGAAGGCATAGAATATTGTGAGCAATTAAAGAAAGAAGATCTTGAGCTTAAAAAAAAAAAAAGCAAAAATGCCCTGAGATTTCTTTTCATTCTTACATAAATCAAATGAAATAGCTATCTTATATACCCCTTTGAGGTTTACAAAGTGATTTACATGTATTATCTCATTTAATCTTCAGAACAGCTCTAAGGGGGTAGCTGCTATTATTAGTCCCATTTTACAGATGGGGAAACTGAGTCTGGGAGCAATTAAATGCCTTGCTTAGGATCACATAGCCAGTAACTGCCTGAGGAAAAATTTAAATTTGAATTCCTGGCTTCAAGACCTTCCCTCCATCTGTAAAATGAGAGAGCTAGATGCTTTGAACATTGAGTTCTCTTCCAACCCTAAATGATGGTTCTGCGACCCACTTTTTAAAGAATGGAGAGGCTGGCCAAGTAGGAAAAGTCTACCTATTGTTCCATCATTGTAGGAATTTGGATTGTGAAGAATAGTCCAATCCAGAAAGTGGATAGGATCAAGAACCTGGGGTGACATAGAGGTGGAGGGGTAAATACTTTTTCCTTCTTCCTACCCTTTCCAGATGGAACTAGTTTAGACAGCACCTCTCTCCTAATGTTCTGGTAGGACAAATTTAGTTCCAGGTAAGTCTTGCTGGAGTGCAATTGTGTTTCGGGAACTATGGGAAACTAATAAACAAAATAAATTATTTCCCATTCCTGCCTTAGTTGATAGTCAGCAGACAGCTTATATAATCCATTTTTTTAAAAAGAGATTGTAGATTAGTACAGTAATAGAAGCACATGTTGAAACTTGATGTGTGGGAACAAGAGCTAAATGCAGTGGGAAGAGTGCTGGATTTGTCCTCCAAAGACCTGGGTTTCAATCCTGGCCTTTGGTTTACTGCCTGTGTGATGTTAATCCTTCTTTGTCTCAGTTTTCTCCTCCCTAAAATGAGGGGACTGGGTGAGATGATCTCTCAACCCTCCTCAGCTCTTAAACCTATGAGACGTGGGACTTGTTATAGCATTTTCATGAGGTCAGGGTTGCCCCGAAGTGGCATCTCTTTCTTATGTATGCCCTGATCTAAGAGTTGTCCCTGAGCCCCGAGAGATAGGAATAATGTTCCCTTTTAGACCAGGATGGCAAGGAGAAAGTCCCAAATTGATTTTGTCACTTTTTAGAAAGGTTGGTTGGAATCATCACCCATTTCATAGTCCCCAAAGCCTCCATGTGTTATCTTTTGATGTACATACCCTTTGATCCAGCATTATCGCTACTAGGACTGTATCCCCAAGAGATCGTAAAAATGGGAAAGGGTCCCACATGTACAAAAATATTTATAGCACCACTCTTTGTAGTTGCCAAAAACTGGAAGTCAAGGGGATGCCCATCAATTGGGGAATGGCTGAATAAATTATGGTATATGAATGTAATGGAGTACTATTGTGCCATAAGAAATGATGAACAAGAAGACTTCAGAGAGGCCTGGAAGGACTTATATGACCTGATGCTGAGTGAAAGGAGCAGAACCAGGAGAACTCTGTGCACAGCAACGACCACAGTGTGCGAGAGATTTTTCTAGTAGACTTGGAATTTCGTAATAATGCAAGAACTTATTAAAAAAAAAAAATCCCAGTGGTGGTTTTCTAAGGGAAAATGCCTTCCACACTCAGAGAAAGAAATATGGAAGTCATTCGCAGAATGTAGCAGATCATGTTTGTGTATGTGTGTGTGTGTATTATGTTTTGATTTGTTATATGATTTCTTTCATTTATTTTAGTCTGACTACATAGCATGACTATAGTGAAAACGTACTCAATAGGAAAGTATATGTAGAACCTATACAGAATTGTATGCAGTCGTGGGGAGGGAGAGGGGTAGTGGGGGGTAGATGTGGGGGGGATAAAATCTTAATTTTATGGCAGTGATTGTAAAACATTAAAAAAAATAATAATAAAATTAAATTTAAAAAAATCCAAACATATGTTATCTTTTGGGTGACATAGTGGGTTTGAAATACTCATTCCATTTCTGTCTGGGTCTGGATAGCAGAGGTGAGAACGCAGGAAGTATTCTCACTGCTTCCTAAGGCTCAGGAAGAAGTGAAGAGATTCACAGGCTCATTTGTCCACTGGTAATCCAGAGGTCCCGGATCAGTGTTCATGTCAACTTCTTTTTTGTATTTTGCTTGTTTCTATTCTGGGTTGCTTCATTGCCGTTAGCTTTATTTCAGACAAACACAAAAATTAGTATATTTTCTCTCAGAAAACAATGTGATTCCAGATAGAATTCATTAAAATGCCTTTACCTACTTACAGTGATGAAATATTACATTTAAGTGCTAGTGAGAAAAGAAAGAGAGAGAGGAAGGAAGGAAGAAAGGAAGGGAGGGAGGGGAGAAAGGAAGGAGGGAAGGAAGGAAGAGAGGAAGGAAGGAAGGAAGGAAGGAAGGAAGGAAGGAAGGAAGGAAGGAAGGAAGGAAGGAAGGAAGGAAGGAAGGAAGGAAGGAAGGAAGGAAAAAAGGAAGTCAGCAAGGAATAAAAGAAGGAAGAAAAAATATTTGCATGCACTTTATATTTGTAAAATAAAGCTACTTTTTTGCATCATAAAAAAGAAGTTAAAATCAACTCTCTATACAACATTAGATTGAATCTTTCATGCACACCAGCGTCTGAGAGATTCATTCTAGACGTCTGCCTAACAAAATGTGCTTTATCCCTTTTTTAATAGGTGCAGTTGAGAATTCAATTATTTGTGATAATTCTTTATAGCACATATCCAAATAAAGATGACTGAGTATTACAAGACCTTACCACAGCCCAGTTATTAAATCTTTGCTGAGAAGGAGGATGAGACTGCCAAACGTTTTATAAGAATTACAGGGTTCCAGGGCTAATAGCATGGTTACAGTAAAACTGAGCATCTGAGGACAAGGAACGGGGAAGGGTACTATAGAAGTCATGGGAAAAACTGAGGCAGGAGTTAAGGGCACTGATGGCACTAGGAAGGGCATTATGTGGCAAATAATTAATGATTATGTGCCAAGGATCTTGGTTGTAAATCTCTCCCTGAGAATGGTGTTTCTTACAAGGCCATCCTCTCCTTTCATGGATAAAAGACAATGATAAGGGATGCGGGTTGGGAGGCATCAACACTATTTGCACTATACATACTTGTGAGATAATATTTGCTACAGAGTTCCAACCCAAGCATCTGGGATTCCAGCTGCATATATGTTTTTGTCTATTCATGTCTAGTAGGACTCCTAAGTAGATAGTCACAAAGCACCATTCTATAAACTTTGACAAAGAATATTTGCAGGAGCCAAAATGTTTAAAAAATTTGAAACTTTGGGAAAGAATAATTTAGGATCTTATTAAAATTAAGTCCTTCCTTCCCCCTCCCCTTTTTAAATGAGATTTGGAATTCACTGATATAAGGAACTTCTGATAAGAAAATTCCCTATACTGTGGAAGATTGCAACTGCTATACAATTTACAGTCTTAGAGAATTGCCTATAGTACTGACAGGTTAAGACATTGGTTAAGGATTAATATGGGTAGGACTTGAACTCAGATCTTTCTGGCTCTGAGACCTGATCTCTATTTATTGCCCCGACTGCCTCTCTCAAATCCTTCATATTAATGTACTGCCTTGATATTTAGGGCCTGACATTTTTACAGATTCTTGTTAACATAGTTGATATCCAGAGTAGCTCTGGATATTGCTAGAAAGATCTATTCCGAGCTTTCTTCCTGTGATATCTTTTAAGCCAATGTATTCTTAGCTACCTGATGAGAAGGCACCTACCCACCAGGTCATGGGAAGTAGCAATTTACACCAAATAAAAAAATATTGATTTCATTCTTTTTATTACCTGTGAACCTCCTGGTGGGTGGTGAAGTGATAAAAAAAATTTTCTATGGGCTGGTAAGTTGTTTATACTCATTTTGCAAGGCTGACTTCGCAATCTTGCATTCCTTAATGGTTTGAGCATTTATTATACTATTTACAAGACACTCATATAAAATATATATCATACTTAAAAGGGGTGCTGTCTATGTAGAAACTATTATTAATAAAAAACTAAGTGGTCATATGTTTGCATGCTATTAGAACATTTTTGCATATGAGGAAAGCAAAGAATGTGCCTATGTGTGACTCCCGAATGAATCATTTAGCAGCGAAGAGTCCGTATTTGAATCTCATCTCATTGACTTATTTCTAACACAATTGACCTTATCCAATTCAACAGTTTAAATGCAGAGAGAGAAAAAAATCCAGTTCATCTGTTTTTTAAGTCAATATTTTTTATTAAATAAACATGGCTAGAGTTTTCATATGATATCTGAGGTCTCTTTCATCTTTATAGCCCAGGATTCCATCAAATATTTAAAAAAATCCAAGGATTTATAATATTAAAAAAAAAACCCAGCAGCAGTGTAAGAGAGTTATTTCAGACATAGAAAGGTTAAAAGACTGGACCATAAAGAAAAAGTGTGAAAACTCTCTCTAGACTATACTGTCTTCCCAAGCTGTTGTCAAGTATCTTTTCTTCCTTTCTTAGTCAAATTTCTAGAAATCTCCACGCATTGCCTCTACCTCCACTTTTCTCACTTATTTCTCAATCCTTTGCAACCTGGCTTCTGAATTTATCCCTTAACTGAAACTACTCTGTCCAAAGAAACCAATGGTGTCTCAATTACAAAATCTCATCCCGTTTTCCAGCCCTCATCCTTCTTGATCTCGCTTCAGCATTTGACATTGCTAGAGATCTCCCTTCTTGGATATTCTCTCTTTTCTTGACTACTCCCTCTTATTCTCCTGTTATCTATCTGACCATGTTTTTTCCTCAGATTCTCTTGCTTCATTGTCATCCATATCTTTTTCTTTAACTGTGGATGATCTCTGTCTTAGGCCCTCTCCTCTACAATTATAAACTGCTTATTGGATATTTTTAGGGCAGGTAGGTGTTACAGTGGATAAAGCATGGGCCTAAGCATGGGGCCTGGAGTCTGGAAGACTCATCTTCCTGAGTTCAAATCTGACTTCAGACGCTTCCTAGCTATATGACCCTGGACAAATCACTTAATGAAGTTTGCCTCAGTCTCCTCATCAGTAAAATGACCTGGAGAAGGAAATGGCAAACCACTCCAGTATCTTTGCCAAGACAATCCCAAATTGGGTCACAGTTGTATTTATCCTTCATTTTCAAAGAAGATGATGACATCAGAGAAATGACGACATGACTTGCAGTTGACTTTGTTTTGAGTAAGAGAGGGCTGTGCAGGTCACCAGCCTCACTTTCTCTTCCTGAGCTATCTGGACCACTTACAGTTAGACACAACTGAACACCAACACAACAATTGGATAGTTTGAACTGGACATTCAACATGTTCAAAATGGAGCTCCTTATCTTTTCCCCAAACCCAACCCAATTCCAAACTTCCCTTTCTCTGTCAACACTATTCTAGTCACCCAGATTTGCAACCTCAGTGTCATACTTAATTCCTCCCCCTCACCCACCCCACATACCCAATCAGTTGCCAAATTTTGTCTTTTCTACTTTTATGACATTTCTTGTATCTGTTCCTTTCTTTCTTTCAGCGCTTATTAAACTGTGGGTCACGACCTCAAATGGAGTCTTGAAAAATTTGGCAGCAGTAAAAGATGTCTTAATGTGCAATAACCAAAAATTAATTCAGAATCAAAAGCATAATAAACCCAAGGTGTTTCGGGCAGTGCTTACTCATATTGTACCAAGCAGCAACTTTGCATTGTTGCAATTTCACTGCAGCCTTAGTTCTGAGCACAGAGCATGCATCCTTGCCACATGCAGTGCCAACAAAAGCTACTGAAATGTGAAAAGGGAGAGGGGAAAAAGTTTATGAAATGGTGAGTTAGTTCAGTCCTTTAGCATTTCTAACTTGTAGTATTGCAACAACCTCCTGTTATTCCCACCTCAGATTTCTGTGCGCTTTAGCCTAGCTTCCATATATGATTTCCCTATAGTTCTGACCATGTCATTCTCTTAATTAAACTGCCATGGCTCCCTATTACCTCTAGGATCAACTATAAAATCCCTTGTTTGGCATTTAATACCAGACCTGGAATATACTAGCTTTGCACATTTGCTTTCTTCAAAGCTCAGACTAAGTGTAATCTTCTACATGAAGCCTTTCCATACTCTCTCTCCCCAACTTCTGGTTCCTTTTCCCCAAAAAGCGATCTTATACATATTTTGTATATATGTATACATATGTCTATTTTGTCATCTGTAAAAAGAGGGGGCTGGACCGTTGAGGTCCTTTCTGACTCTAAATCTATGAAACTGTGAAATTATTTCTGTGATATGATATGATAAAGAAGTCATTTCAACATTCAACACAGTGCCGCAGTAAGAGATTAATAAATGTTTGCTGATTTATTGATTAATATACTTTATAAAAATGGGTAGAGAGTTTTAAGTGTTGCCATGGTACATCTTCCCACGTGACCACATTTATTTTATTATTTCAATACACTTCGATCAACAAATATTTATTAAGAACTTACTATGTGTCAGGCACTGTGCTAAGACTGGGGACACAGAAAGAATCAAAAGACAGTCCCTGACCTCATTGAGCTTACAGTCTAACAGAGAAGACAACATGCAACAATCTGAATCAATATCCTGTTAGATCTTAATGGTTTTGCACAAATTAGTCATTAATGAGGCAAGAAACACTCAGTAAAGAGTAGCAGAGAAAGCCAATGAAGGAATCATGAATATGAGATAATATTTGTGAAGTGTATAAGCACTTAATAAATGCTTATTCCATTCTATCCCTTAATTTATGAATAAAGACGCTCTGTGGATAAAGTCCAAGACTGTTCATCCATTATACAGTTAATTTATTATTAGGCTCACTTAGGGAGACTTAGAGATACATTCCTATTTGACTTTTCAGAAAGTTCTAATCATCTCATTCCATGTACTGGGACCATAATCATGATGGTCTGTCAGGACAAAGAGGCATTTCTCTGGGCATTTGCCTGGTGCCCTGTTTTGTGGGACAATATATTACTATCCAACATCCTACCCCCCCCCTTTTTTGACTAGAGATTAATCTTGAGTCCAACATCTTAGACCCTCTGATTTTTTAGTTAATTTGATCATATTCATTTGCTCGTGGTGTCATTAGTTTGCAATGGGGAGTATGGCTTTCCTCTGACATGCAGCAAATTTCAGTCTGGCTAATTCACATTCCTTATGCTGAAACATCTCCCAGGGAAACCTTTATGCAGCCCATCCTTTTCCTCTCAGACAGTTAAACATTCACCCTTTTACTCCCCAGATTAACCCAACCCCTTTTCATCCTCATAGGAAATAAAGAAACAAAATCAAATTAAAGAAAAAATGTCAGGGAAATGTCACAGACCACATCCATACTGTACTGGACACTAAACAGTGTAAGTGTGTGATATTTATCTATGCTCTTATATGGAATCTTTTTATTATAGTACCTTCTTGTTTTATGTATACATACATAATATGTATGTATATATTACACAATATATATTTTAAATGTACAAATATCAAACATTTTATCATTTTCTTTTAGCTAAGGCACTCTAAGACTTAAAAGAAGTATATTTTTAGAAATGAAAATTTGTATTCCCCTTTCTCAGATGGGGAAAATGGAGGTGCAGAAAGATTAATTGGTACATTTATATTATTCAAAGAAGAAAATTTATTGTTTTGAGTTTCAATGAAATTTATTTCCAACTGTAATATCAATGAGAAAATATCAAAGCTCACAGTCATATGATATTTTTCTCCACTAAATACCTTGACATACACTAAAATATTCTTCCACTAAATGCCTTCTATTTCAAAGCCTCATTGTGGCATGGATCCTGGATTCTTGGAGGTTCTAGTAAGTCATACTAAAGTAAAAATGGGCCCATTGATTAAGAATGTATTTCTCATCAAAATTTGCCCACCAAGGGATGCATTTTTTTTTTTTTGGCAAGAACAACTAAAGTCCAAGGCATAGAAAGACTGCATTTTTCATTAGTAGAAGGAATAGCCAATAAAAACCTTATGTCTTTGAAGTAATTAAGTAATTACAGAGCTTTTACAAGACATTTTTTTCCTTCACAAAACACTGTAAGGTTGAGAGTATAATATAAATGTCACTACTTACAGTTGAGAAGAAACTGTGGTGCAGAGAGTTGAAGAGCTATCAATATATCCAGTAAACATCACAGTCAGCACTTGAACTCAGGGATTCTGATTGTAAGCCCAGGGGCTCTCTTTTTGATTTTCTTCAATTATCTTTTTCAGGACACCATGCTACCATCCATAAAATTATAGCTAAAACTGAGGAAAACCACTAAATTTACCAAAAGGTTTACAAAATGGAACTACACCATTATACAAGATGCATTTGTTGCCCAGTAATAGTGCTTTGGGATAATTGGACTTGGGCGGGGGTTGCCTGGTAGCCTTCAATTAATCAACAAGGATTTCATGGATGAAGTGAGTGTTTAATATCATGTAACTATGGTCAGTGAAAAAACCAGGATCTGAGAACCCAGGAGTCCACTTTTATAAGCTATGAAATATAAGAAACATAGAGAATAGAGTGGAATTGAAAGGACCATAGAAT
Organism: Notamacropus eugenii; assembly: GCF_028372415.1. Taxonomy (NCBI): domain Eukaryota; kingdom Metazoa; phylum Chordata; class Mammalia; order Diprotodontia; family Macropodidae; genus Notamacropus; species Notamacropus eugenii. The sequence continues at coordinate 232,828,849 of NC_092877.1, read as the reverse complement.
CATTTGGGTTTGGTTTTTTCATTTGTTTTTTACTAAACCTGTATTTCGTTGGTGTGGTGTAATGGTAATTTAAATGGGAAGATCTTTCCCTTTCATTAATAGGCCTGTGTGACCTGCTTAAGTCACATGGAAGCCTAAGTCACATGAGTTTGAGTCACATGGTGTGAGGAGTTTACTAAAGGGATAGAGCAGGGAGGCAGAGCTAGAGCAGAGTGAGAGGAAGGTTAATCATGAGAGCAGTCAGAGCTAGGAAGGCTATAGGCAGCTGGCTAGTGTGAGTGAGAGAGCTTGTTTGTGATTTTGTTTAAGAGTGCCTGCTTGTGATTTGTTTAATGGAGCTGGTTTGTGGGAAGCCTAGCAGGGGGAAGGCTTGGGGATGGTGTTGTCCTCTGCATTGTCACTGTTGAATAGTCTTTTTTTTACTATGATGGATTTGGCTTTCTGGTGTCTGAATAAATGTTTAGGTTCTGTCTTCCACGTGGAGAGACTGTTGTATTTCATGATTCAGAGTTGTGCCAGGATATTCATGGCCACCGTAGGTACTATGAATATCACATTGGTGCTACATGTAGAAATGGATGACAACTGATCTGCACCTTAGTCTTAAAGAGTTGCCTAAGGCACTAAGGAGGTAACTAGTTTAGGTTCACATAAACACTTGGTGTCAGACATGGGATTTAAAGCCATGTCTTTCTTGATTCCAAGACCAGTTCTGTAGCCTCTAGAGTAGGTGGGGAACCCAAGGGCCACACTTGAGGACCTAGAAGGACACATGTGGCCTCAAGGGTGCATGTACCCCACCCCTGCACTAGACCATGGTGCCTCCTAGGATCATGGATTTAGAAATGAAAGTGACCTTCAAGGTCATCTAAGTCAGCCCCACATAGTCCTAAACTAAAATGGAAAATTTCAGTATTTAATGCTGATGAAAGTGACTACCAAATCAGAACTTCTTTAGAACAGAAACATACTCTGGGGGAAAAAAGAGTTAACCTGCTTTCATTTCATGGCATGCATCGAATTTCAGGGTTATATTTCTGATGGATAGCTGTACTGAATGCTTGAATTCTTTCCAGTACTCTCTAATGATAACAAAAGCAAATATTTATATGAGACTTTAAGGTTTGCAAAGTACTTTACATATATTGTCAATGAGGAAACTGAGGCAAAATGATTTGCCTGCAGTCTTATAGCTAGTATCTGAGGCATGGTTTGAACTCAAGTCTTCCTGACCCCAGCTATAACACTCTACTCTAACATCATCTAGCTCCACCTAACAGGGTATGATCAGCATTCCTTGGGACAAATAAATATACTCCCACTTTCACAGAATTAGGGAAACTTCGTATTTTCTTTTACTCTTTTTATTTGACAAAAAATTATAAAGTCACAACTGTGAATTTAAACTAAAGCACATTTACATTTCTTTGCAAATTAGAACTTATTTGAAGAAATGAACTGGGCTTCTGGCAAAATGTGGGTGACCTATATGAAGGATAGAGATGAGAATTGGCACTCACTCAGGTTCTAGTAACTTTCAATAAAAAAAAATGTTTTCTAGGATTGAGACAAGTACGTGGGTTTTTACACTGTTCTAAATGAGTTCAGTTTGCCAAACCTGCTCTCTTCAGAAGAAACAGAAGGCTAAAGGGAAATTTACTTGCATGTTTATACTAAATTGAATTGCATTTCAGACATACACTTTGGTTTAAAAAAAAGTGCTTTATTAAAATTGGAAAATCCGAAGAGGCAAAATAGGAAACAGAAAGTTGAACATGTTGGCCTGATAAATAAAATGGAAGTTACATAAAAGAGAAGTACAGAGTGAAAGTGGCAAAATATGCTAATGACTTACACCTTTTAATTAATGGAGTTGTTTATCGGGCTCCAGACAGTCAGGCAGGAGGCTCTCCTATTATTTTTGGAGGCGTACAATCTTGCAAATTTAATGTTGTTAAGTATGGAATGAATCCAGTGATCCACATGTAATTCGTAGGAGCCCTTCCAAGCCTGAAGATTCATTTTAATTGCAGATGTTAATAAGATGTGTATTTTTGTCTGTGTCCTTGTTAACCTGGTCTTTTATGTTGACTGATTTCTCTATCCATGTTGAAATTGCTGGTTGTCATGAAGAGTTTGGTCATTTTGGATGGTGTGAAATGAAATAAATTATAACTATCCTGGGAAAATGTTGGGAAAGGGAGTCACTTAGATCATTATAAGTCATATTTTTCAAAATACTTCTCAGAGATCAGAAGAATTTAAGACCATTTTCACTGGAGAAGCAGTGAAGGTCCTTAGATTGCAAAGGTTTGCCTTTTCTCAAATGAGTTTTTTCAAATTGTTGGATAACTGATATCTTACAGCTGCCATGGCACCTTTGGTTAGCCATTTATAAACATTGTTGGAACATTTATAAAAACCTGAATATGTTATGTTTTGCATAATTAGCTTTATTATTTCAATTAAAAAACCACAAATGCCAAAAATGTCCTTTGATTAAAAGACTTTTATTTATTCTAACTGGGCAAAGGGACCAGGTTGAAAGCAGGGAAATCTGGGTTCTTTTCCTGCTTCTCCCACTAACTATCTATTTCAGTCACTTTCCAGCCCTGAGTCTCATTCTGTTCATCATTAAAATGAGGGTGTTGGAATTGGTGATCCCTAAGTCTCCTCCCAATTCAAACATTCTACAGTTCTTCAACATGATGTCCTCTCTAATAAGGTCTCTCTAGCTTAGACAGTCTGTGATTTCTCTGTATCAATTCTAGGTGACTCAAACAGTCCTTCCAGACCCTCTTGCATCTCATATATTTCAGTAAAGCACTATGTAACCATACCCAAAAACTATTCAGTTCAAAATGTTTTTTTGAGGAGGACAGGAGCTAGTCTGTCAAATGCTGGAGCATGGTAACTGCTAACCAAGGGCTGCAATCCTAAGGAGCCCCTCATCATGAAGGAAGGAGGAAGAGATCTTGGGAATGGATAATGCAGCAGCCTACAGCCAGCAGAACTCTGATTACAGCCAAAAGGATGATCTCGGGATTAGATCTGAATGGATAAGCCTGACTCCTTGTGGTTTCCCTGATAGACACAGGACAGGGTATAAAGGTTTGGAAGAGCCACACAATGGGATGAGATATGGAAAGGTAAATCTACCTATTGAAGATTTCCAGTTCCTCTGAATAGCAGAAACCCTAGTATAGAGAGATTTAAAATATTTAGAGCCAGCAAGAGAGCAAAGAAAAAGGCTTTTTGTCTCAGATATCTGGACAAAGTTGAACCAGATGGAAGATAACAAAGGTAGCAAGTCCTACTGAAGTAAGAACAGGGAGTAAGGCAAAAAGAGTTAGAAGACCTGAGTGTGAGTTCTGCCTCCACACTATCTGTGTGACCTGGGAGAAAGTCACTACCTCACTTAAGTCTCAGCGTTTCATCCCTACAACGCAGATGGTGGCACTTGTCCTATCTATCTCACAGGAGTTGGGAAAAATAGCTTTGTAAACCTTCAGGTGATATTATGATGTAATTATTATTATATGTATTACCACATAACAATAATCTTTCTTAGGAAGAGAATTCCATCACTCAAGTCAATGCCTTCTCCAGGTGGTTTTTAAAAGTGGCCCTGGGGTCTCAGAGGCTATACCAGGACAGCACAGGCTGTAGCAAGTACTCTCAGGCTGCAAAGGCTTTGATACAGGTTCATGTATACAGTCCAAGGACAAGCCTAGAAAAGTTCACAGAGACTCGTCTCCAGACTGGCTACAGGGTAAGAAGTTGTTTAGCCAGCAATTCTCAACGACCACCTATAAAGTGGATGTGGTTTGTGTCAGTTGAGGGAGGACTCACCCTAACTAAATTACATTCTTGGAGTGATAACCAAAATAGCTAGCATGTATACAGCACTTTAAAGTTTGCATCAGGCGTTACATATTTTGGTCTTATGTGATCTTCACAAAAACCCTGTTCTCTTTTGCAGAGGAAGAGGTTAATGGATTTGCCCAGAGTCACACAGCTGGTACATGTCTGAGGCAAGATGTGAACTCAGTTTTTTTCTAATTCCAAGTCCAGAATTTTCATACTAGTGTATGTATAGATCTTAGCTCTCAGAAATCTTTAGCGTCTCCGTGTAGATCACCCAAGAAAAGTTCCTTTGCAGGACATTCAAGGACCTCTAAAATTTGATACCACCCTATGTTTCCAACGTTATCCCCGCCCACTTCTTTTGCTTTAGTGATAAGAGTCTGTAGTTAGTCAAATTGCTATACTCTCTAGAAATACCCCATGATTCCCATGATTGTTCACAATCCTATTTATAACTGGAAAAATAATGCCTACCATATATATAGTATGCTCTCTCTGTGTGCATATATATATACATATGTGTATATGTACATGTATATACACATGTATATATGTATGTATTTATGTATGTGTATATAATAACATATATATGATAGATATATCTGCACTTATACACACAAATGTATATGAAATCTCATTTTATCCTCACAGCAAGATGGATACTATTATTATCCATTTCACAGAAGAGGAAACTGAGACTGAAAGGTTAAGTGATTTACCCCAGTCCTCTCAGCTACTAAGACTCTGAAGCAGGTTTAGAATTCAGGACTTCCTGAGTCCAAGGCTAATGTTCTATCCATTATACTAAATCCCTTTCCAGCTTTGCCTTTTAAATATCATTTACCCTTTTAAAGTCCAACTCAACTGCAAACTCTTCTATGATGTCTCCTTTCAAGAACCATCTTTTCCTTTGCATTTGATGCAGCACTTTTGCACCTCTTTAATAGATTTATCCTGTAATACTGTGTACATGTATTTCAATTTGGCATGCCTAAATTTGATTCTTAAGTGCAGGTCTTCAGGCACCATTGTCCACCTGGTGATGGCTGCTGGAATTGTAGGCATAGAGTCTATGAGAAATTAGGCTGCTACAAAGCTTTGCCTACAAATAGAAATCTACTTATTAAAATAGCACTCTCATTTTCAATCCCTCTTCATTTCTCTTTTCGACCTAGACAAGAACATACACACTTCATTATTTTAGCTCTTTTTACTCCCTCACCCCCAAGTTTCAGCATCCTGAAATAACTATTATTTTTTCTACTAAAATCACCCTCCAAGATGGCTTTCTTCTGAAAGGTGGGTTAGCAGTGAAGTGAAACTGCCTTTGGAGGCAGTTTAGGCAACGAATGGAATACAGGAAAGACAACGTAACTCACTCTATGCAATTGCATTCAAGTATTTTAGTTAGCATGGCTGTAGTCTGCACCCCAACAAAGCTATTAAACCAACTGAAGTTTTAAAATTCAGAGTACGTTGTCATTGACCTTTGGTGGGGTGCTTTAGCTTTGGTGAAATTCTGTGTCATCTCTTATGTGCTTAATTCTCTAATGATCTGAAAAACTGAATTAAAATCATATTCATATTTGCCTATATTTTGTTTTTTTCACAAGACTCTGATAACTTATGAATATGTAACTGCAGTCTACATGAAAACATATATTGGACATGAAGTGCCTGATTCTAATAATCAACTCCTAAATTTAAGTTGATCAATATCAAATCTATTTCATTTACTTATTCACGTAAGACCAAGAAAGAACAAACAGAAAAGAAATAGAAAGCTGTGTATTCACAGACACACAGCAGCAAGACAGCAGCTTGATTCTGTTGCAGAAGTAGACTCACAGTAGTATTCCTCAATTGAAAGCTGCCAGGAGAAAGAAAGAGAGAGACAGAGACAGAGACAGAGAGAGACAGACAGAGAGACAGAGAGACAGAGACAGAGGGAGAATCATCTGCTAGAACCTTTTATAAGCAATTCAGTTCTATAGCAAAGCACCAGACTTTCCAGTTCTAGGTCATCTTCACATAGTACCAGCTCCTTGGTTACTAATGACCAGAAACTGGTTCCAGAAAGGACAAATCTAAGTATGCTATAAGAACTGGGTTCTCATTGGCCAGTCCCTTAATTATATTAGCTAATTTAACAAAAGATCAGGGTCCTCAAAGGACATGCTCACTACGTTAGTATAGATGATGCTGCACATAAAGAAAATTTATTAATAAAGTGGTTTATTGTAAATTTTATTTTACCAGCATATGTAGTATGGTAAGTATAATATTCACAAAATAAATACAAACTTGCCAAATGTATCTATAAACTAGACTCAAAGAATGTATCAGACCTTGAATAAAAAAATTCAATAAAACAACTGCTGTTATTGAAGGGAACTTGGGTATGCTCAAGTCTCCCAGCTCTCTTGGGCCCACTGACATACAAGGTGGCTTACAGGGTGCTCTGCGTCCCTGATGCTCATGAGAGGCCATGACTTTGTGAAGGAAACCAGCTTCCCCCATCTCCCCTTTAAATGTGATCAGAGTAATGTGATTTCTCATGGAAGGGCAAAAAGAGTTTGAGAATAATATCAGCTAACATTTATATAGCACTTACTATGTGCCAGATGCTCTGCTAAGAGCCTTGCAATTATCATGTCATCTAATTCTCATAACAACGCTGGGACATAAATCCCTATTTTATATATGAGGAAACTGAGGCAAACAGAGATTAAATCACTTGCCATAGCTAGTAAATGTCTGAGACTGGACTTCAACTCAGGTCTATCCTAAAACCAGGCCAGGTGCTCTATCTGCTGTACCATCTGACTGTGACCAGTGATAAACTAGCCAGACAATCAATTCAGTGTGTGTGTGCTTGTGTGCATGTGTGCGTGTGTGTGTGTGTGTTCTGAAGATAACTTGTAATTTGCAATGTGAAGTAATAACTCATACATACACATATAGCATTTTGTAACTGTCCTAAGAACCTATTAGGACAAATGTTGTTGGACCATTTTGCAATTTATGAAACTGAATCTTGGATTATGGCTTTTAATCCATTCTGCTATCCATCTTCGTTTTATGGGAGAGTTCATTCCATTCACATTCACAGTTATGATTACAATCTGTGTATTTCCCTCCAACCTCTTTCCCACCATTTGTGCTTTTAGCTCTCCCATCTCCCTTCCCCTCCTCAATAGTATTCACTTTTCTCCCCCTCCTCCTGCAGCCTTCCCCTCCTTCTTTTAGCCCCTCTCCCTTTTACTCCCCTTTACTCTTATTGCTTCTTTCCTCCCTTTTAGCCACCCTCCCCTTTCTTCCCCCTTCCCCTCCTACTACCTATAGAGCTACTTAGGATTATCTACTTAAGATTATTGTTCCCTCCTTTGAACAAATCAGATGAGAGTACCTCTCAAACAATGCTCATCTCCCTCCCCTCCTTCCCTCTACTATAGTTTTGTACTTCTTCCTGTGATATAATTTGCCATTTTCTGCTTCCCCCTTTCCATACCTCCTATTACATTCCCTTCTCATACTTAAATCATATTTTTGACATGACATCATTTACTTTATGCCCGTTCCCTCTACATATATCCCTTTTATCATAATAGCTGCACAGTTCTCAAGATTAACAGGTATCATCTTCCCTTATAGGGAGGTAAACAGTTTGCCCTAATTGAGTAGCAAGTTTTTGTTTTTGTTTTTTCCCCTCTGTTTACCTTTTTATGATTCTCTGGAGACCTGCATTTGAAGATCAAATTGTCTATTGAGTTCTGGTGTTTTGGTCAGGAAGCTCTGGAAATCCCTTATTTCCTTGAATGACTTTCTCCTTGCCTGAAATGTTATGCTGAACTTTGCTGGGTAGTTGATCCTTGGTTGAAGTCCCAACTCCTTTGCCTTATGGAATATTGGGTTCCAATTCTTTCGATCTTTTAATGTAGAAGCTGCAAGGTCCTGTGTGATCCTGACTGTGTGTCCTTGATATTTGAATTGTTTCTTTCTGGCTGCTTGTAGTATTTTCTCCTTCACTTGATAGCTCTGGAATTTGGCAACGATATTTCTTGGGGTTTTGAGTTTGGGATCCCTTTCGGGAGGGGAATGGTGGATTCTTTCGATGACTATTTTGCCCTCTGAGTCTAGTACTTCTGGGCAGTTTTCCTTGATGATTTCCTGGAAGATATTGTCCAAACTCTTTTCTTCATCATGGGTTTCTGGCAGGCCAATAATTCTTAAATTTTCTCTCCTGGATCTGTTTTCCAGGTCAGTTGTTTTTCCAATTAAATATTTTACATTTTCTTCTATCTTTTCATTCTTTAGATTTTGTTTGACTGATTCTTGTTGCCTCATTGAGTCATTAGTTTCTACTTGCCCAATTCTAATCTTCATCGTATTGTTTTCTTCAGTTAGCTTTTGCATCTCCTTTTCCATCTGACCAATTTTTCCCTTTAAGGAGCTATTTTCTCCATTTAATATTTGTACTTCTTTTTCCATTCAACCAATTTTCCCAGTTAGGTTTTGGGTTTCCTTTTCCATCTGATCAATTTTCCCAATTAGGTTTTGGGTTTCCTTTTCCGTTTGATTAACTCTTCCTTTTAGGGAATTATTCTCTCCAGTTAATTTTTGAACTTCCTTTTCCATTTCTTCAATTTTCTTTTTCAGAGTGATGTTCTCATCAGTGAATTCTTTTTTTATAATTTTAAAATCATTGGCCAGTTTTTCTTTTATATCCTTCTTCAGATGTTCCAGGTAATCTAGTTGTGCTTGCGAGAAATTCATAGTCCCATCTGAGGTTTCAGATGGAAGTACAGTCTCAGCTCTGACCTCTTTGGTGTTTGTGTTTTGGTCCTTATCCCCATAGAAAGATTCTATGGTTTTTTCACTTTTCGTCTGCTTTTCCCGATTCATGATGTTGGCTGAGTGTTGTAGCTTTTGGTTCTTTCAGTCAGAAGATACAGATCTTTTAAGTTGAGTTGATGTGTGTCTAGGCTAAAAGCAGGCTTTTTTTTTTGTTGTTGTTGTTGTTTCCCAGATCAACCCTGGGGTTAGCTTGTTAGGTGTGTGGGAGGGGTGGTCTGGTCTCAGGAGATCTCCTCAGCTGACTTGAGGCAAAGGCAAGGTCAGGGGATGGTGATCCCAGCTTCCCTATTGTCTTCCCTTTTCCCCTGGAGGGCTGGGGCACGCCTAGAAGCTAATGCGTGTTCCCGCCCCTCCTGGGGCTCTCCCAGCGCTGAGGCTTGCCTGGGTCTCAGTGCGAATTTTCTCTGCCCTGGGTCGTCTGTCCCTCCAGATCGCCTCTGCCACAGTAGGAAGAATCCCCCCTTGCCACTTTTCCAGCCTCTGGTGTTATGAGACTATTTGCCCCCTTCTGCTGTTCCCGCTGATCCAGGATTAATCTGGGGAAGAATTTTATGGTTCCCTCACGGTCATCAGGGGGGAGGAGAGAGCACTTACTGATCACTCCACCATCCCAGCTCCTGGAAGTTCAAGTAGTTGACCCACCGAAGTCCAGTCTTCAGGCTGAAGGTTTCAAGGGCTGCTGCGCTGATATCTGGCGCTCAGCGGCTCTCATCGGCTCGGCCTGGCTTATCTCCTGCTCCGCTGGTCTCGCCCACCACTCTCGGGCCCCTCAGGTCCCCTCCGCCCTGCCGCGCTGACCACGCTGCGCTGTGCGCCGGGGTCTTACCCCCGCGGAACAGATCCCTCCCATGGACCCTCCAGTCCAACCTGGGCTCCGAATCCGTCAAAGTCCATCACCCACTGGATTCTACACCTCCAAAGTCTGGTCAGACTCTCCCCCCAGAGATATCCAGAGGAGTTTTTCCAGGAGCTTAGGTGAGTCGTTGCTTTCACTCCGCCATCTTGGCTCCACCCCCATCGAAACTGAATCTTAAAAAAAGTTGTCATTTGACCAAAACTATCACCTGGCTAGAAAGTATCCAATCTAGTAAGTGAGCCCAATTCGTCCAACTCCATGCCCATTAAAGGACTTTGTGTCCTTGCTTTGTTATTTGTTTCCAGAAATTTTCATTTTTCCTCATGATTCAACAGAGGTAAAACTAATTTTATATTCCTAGTTTTCCCAACATTCTTACAAGTTACCTATCATTTTATTGTTGTTCTCTCTAAAATTGAAATTCAAAGTCATACATTGCTGGAACCTTTATGTTTCTTTGTGAAATGACATGGGAGAGTGGTTGTATCAGTGGATACTCTCTCCACTGACTCAACTTCTCTGTGCTTTCATAAGTGACAGTGTGGGGGAAAAAAAAAACTTCACCCCATAATCATCCTCATAATGAGCTTCTCCAAACTCAACTAAGTTGGTCACTAGTCAAGTCAACAAGCATTTATTAAGCACCTAGTGCTTAGTGCAAAGTGCTGAGATACAAAGAAAGGCAAGAAACAGCCTCCGCTCTGAAAGAGGTCACAGTCTAATGGGGCAGACAATATGCAAAAAGTTATGTACAAACAAGAGATATGCAGATAAATTGGAGATAATCTCAGGGAAGGCTCTGAGATGAAAGAGAACTGGGAAAACCTTCTTGCAGGAGGACTTTAACAGGGATGAGAAGAGACAGAGTTCTAGGCATGGGGGACAGCCAGTGAAAATGTCCAGAGGCAGGAAATTGAGTGTGCTGAAACTAGATCTTAAGATTCGTTAGTCTAGCATTTCAGAGTCTAGGTTCCTTTCTTTGCTACAATGAGATATGTGTTATTACTGTTATCCATTCTTCATTCCTGAAAAGGACCAATAATATCGGGAGAGTGATGTCTTGACTTACAAGTGAATTGGATTTGATGAATCAGGGCTGTGCAAAGTCATGAGCCTCTTTCTCTCCTCCAGTGTCACTGGAGTCTACTGGCCAGACATAGGTCAGGATGACTGGCAATGTCCCCTGGTGTAAGTGTAGGACTTCAGTGAAAGGTTTTATTAATATTATATGTAAACAGCCACCATCAAGATTATGTCAAATGAGGCAAAAGTCAATTTCTTTTCCCCTTTTGTTTATAATGATACAGGTTTGTTAAAGAGGAATATTATTTATAACATTATGTGTAGTTTTGAAAGTTTAAGAAATAAACAGATAAAAGGAAATTGCTATTTCTAGGTTCAGATTTCTCAGCACCTTCTCATATTAATATATAAATGCTGCCTTATGGATAGATCCTTCTTGATTTAAACATGGTTTTACACTGTATTATTTCGGGTGTTCTATTTTGAGTATCTGAATCTTTGATTTAAAGAAAGTAGGATCATAGATATATATTTTTGAGGCTAGAAGAAAGAAAAACAATTATTTTTGACACCTAATGTCCTTAAATTCTTGAGAACAGTTACAACTCATCACCTTCCTCACAGGGCAATTATGGGGCTCTCATGAGGTAATATGTATAAAAGGAGTACAGAAGTCTGGTTGCTGGGGAAAGTGGGAGTAAAGCAAAGATGGTGATCTCTACCAAACCTTTTTCTGTCTTGCTTCCTTAGACGATCTGCAGAGACTAAAGCTATAGAAGGCACCCAAGAGAAATGAAAAGGAATCACCTCCAAGCTGCTCCACTCATTTGCAATTTTGCTAAGTTAAATGACTTGGATGATTTTCTGGATGATTTCTTGGATGTTTTCAAGAACTCAGGCTGGCAATCAAGGAAAGGAGGTAAAAGGAATCCTGACCATATCTCAGCTAAGAATTTAGACAAAGCCCAAGTTGCATCAGAGTTCAGTTCAAAAGACAAATAGTTAAATGCTTCTCTAACTAGCTGGCTGGGTATGGCTGGCTGGTGTCTTGAATCACAAAAGACTTAAAATAGTGCTGAGACTATGAAATAAAAGAGCTGAAACCCCAACAGGTGCCGCTAAGTATATGATATATATCATATATCATGATATGACTGCAAAAATCATTTTGGTGGAGATGTCTACAGAGAATAGTAAAGAGCACAGAGAATCATAGTATTCCAGATTAGTGGAGAAAACAGCTTTTTTTTTTTTTTTTTTTAGCAACGCTTACAAATTTGAAGTTGTAAAGAGATAAACCAGGCCAGAAAGAAACAACAATCATAAATGTTCTATTCAGGGTTCTTTCTTCCATTCTACCTCCACCAGTTATTCCTTAGAGTCAATTTTGAGTCAATAATTGACAACACTACATCTGAGCACCAGAATACATGGCTCCCCAGTCCATCTTGATCTAGATATAAAAAATCATCCTCCCCCAAAACCAGGAAGACAAAGTTGGAATTCTCACTACAAAATGAAGGAAAAGAAAATACATAAAAACAAATAAAACTGGATGAGTTTCCAGAGCAGAGACCTCAATCTAGCAACTAAAATTTAGCCATAGATTGCTAACCTAACTAATACAGGGCACCTGGATTTTTTCCCTTTAATTCCTTTTCCTTTTATGAACCCTGTTTAGGGTGAGATGGTAGATGTTACATCAAACTATTCAGATTCTAGCCAGAGGTGTGTTTTGATTGGCACTATTCCCAGGTCTGGTGGGATTTTTCAGCCCCTCCCAAAACCTGCTGTTCAGCTAATCTTTCTAGGTAGGGGCCCCTTGGTTGTGAAGATGGCACTTCTCTGTCTCCCAAAGATTCCTCTCTATTACTTCAGATATGTCTCTAACTGACTTTGGACTAGTGTAATTCACTTCTTGTTTAGAGATTTCTATTGCTTTGCCCTGACCCATTTGCCTCTGCTCCATTTCATTTTAGCTGAATCGTATTCACTAGCCTATTGTTATTTCTTGTTTTATCCCTTCAGTGGAGCTCAGTTCTAAGCTATCATCATGATCTAATCTCACTAGCAGCCACAAGACCTCAAAATTCCTTTTCCTGGAGTTTTATCTACATTCTGGTAGCTGGTTCCTACATTCTGCGCTCTTCTATTCTCAAATAAAAGTGGGATCCTAAGTTTCCTCTGTCTTAGAGATCTTCCAATCAAGCCCTCCTATTTCCAACAACTCAAAAACCAGATCTACAAGAGGATTGAGCTTTGCATAGAAGGTAGACAGGAAGCAACCTTGTTCTGAACCAGAGCATGAAGCTCCTGACACTGGACAGGACACATAGACTTACATAACAGGGAAGAAGTTAATTACTCACAAGGTCATAGCAGACAATAATACTGCAACCACATTATATACTCTGTAATAAGTCATTTCAGTTCAAATGCCTACTATGAGTAAGTCACTGTGAAACTGAGAATACAAATGTAGATATAATACAACCCTGTTTATAAGGAGTATACAATCTAATAAAAGTGGAGAGATGTCATATACATAAGTAAATATAATTCAAAAGGATAAAAAAAGTACAAAGAAGAATTCTATACAGTTCTAGACAGAACTCTATAAAGTGCTATAAAAATCTGAGATGGAAAAGATCACTTTTGGGGGGGGGGGATAGGGATGGAGTAGGATAGGACAAAAGATTCTTGGAGAAACTGGAGCCTAAATTGCACCCTGAATGAAAACAAGGTCTTTGGCAAATGTAACCAGGACTAGAGGGACCCATTTTGGGCATGGGAGTTGGCATGAGCAAAGGTAGAACAAATATGAGAAATGGACAGTAGGATAGTTAGGCTGAAACATAGAGTTGGTGAAGGTAAGTAGTCTAATAAGCTAATAGTAGGCTAATAGTAGTCTAATAGCAAGCACACTGAAGCCAAATTATGGAGGCTTTTGCATGCTTGGATCATAAGTTGATATTGATTCTGTAGGCAACAGGGAACCAGTTTCTCCAGCAGTATTTATTGAATATTTATTGAATTGATCTTTGGCCATATCAAATGCTATACTGCATTTGTTTGCTTCCATATATTCTGTACCCAATCAGCTCCACTGGTTGATTTTTGTATTTCCTGATATCAATTATTTTTTATTATTAAAATTATTTTATTTTAATTATTATTTTTGTGCTTTCTGGTATAGTTTGAGATTTGATAACTCCTAAGGTCCTTCCCTCTGCCTTTTAAAAATTATCTCCTTTAAGTATTCTTACTATTTGTTCCTTCAAATGAATTCCATTATTTTTTATTCCAGCTCTCCTTCTCTAGTAATTCTTTTCTAGTTTAGTTGGTGGTATACTGAATTAATTTAGGTAATGTTGTCATTTTTATTGTATTGGCATAGTTCAATCACATCCAAATCACATCTCTCTCCTTGTCTAATTCTACCTTTATTTCTGTAAAGAACATTTTATAATTGTATTTGTGTAGTTACTAGGTAGACTCCCAAATATTTTGTGCACTTTATAGTCATTTGAATAAAATGTATCTATCTCTTCTTCTTGGGTTTTGTGGGTAATATATAAAAAGATTAATGATTCGTGTGGGCTTGTTTTATATCTTGCTATTTTTCTGAGGATATTAATGGTTTAAATAAAATTTTAGTTGACTATATAGAGTTCTCTACATAGACCATCATGCTATCGGCAAAAAGGGATATTTTTTTTCCTTTGTGACTATGCTTATTCTCTTAATTTCTTTTTCTTGTCTTCCTGCTATAGTTGCCATTTCTAGCATTATGTCAAATAAAAGTGGTAATAATGGACATCCTTATTTTACCTTTGTTATTATCCTTTATACTAAAAGATAGGCCACTAGCTTACTTCTATTACAGATGATGCTAGCTCAGGTTCTATATAATGGGGCAAAATATTTTCTAATAATTTCCTTTATTTATTCTTCATTTGCTTCACTTCTCCCTTTTATTTTATTTTTTTTTTTTACAAAAATGTTTTTCTTCCATGTTTCCATCAAGCTATTTTTTCTTTAAAAACTTCTGGTTTCTCGATTTAATGACTTTTTTCTTTTCAATTATATTAAACTCTTCTTTAATTTTCATAATGTCTATTTTGGTGTTTATTTGTATTATTAATGTGTTTAGTTGGTAGCCTGATTCATTGGGCAATTTAGTTAGTTTAGTGGAGTTTTTTAAGTTGCATGCCTAGTTCATTGATCTATTCTTTTTCTCTTTTGCTGGTCAAAATGTTTTAAGATGTATATTTTCCCTTAGTGACTGCTTTGGCTGCATTCTAAAATTTTTGTATGCATTTTTAGCACTGTCATTTTCTTTGATGAAATTATCTATTATATCTATGAAATATTTCTTTAATCCACCAATTCTTTAAGATTAAATTATTTATACTCTAATCAGTTGTAATGTTGAAAGACCTATTGAATATTCTTTTGACTTCATTTGGTCAATAAATGTGTTGACTATTTCTACTTTTTGCAGTTTTGTGAGGTCTTCTGCCATAAAACATCAGAAAAATAGGCATATTCCTTTTTCTTTCCATTCAGTAACTGCCAGGTCTATCATATCTAACTTTTCTAAAATCCTATTCATGTAGTTCTTTGTTGTTCATATTTTTGGTTATATTTATCTGTATCTGAAAGTGGTACATTATGATCTCAAATAGTATGATTTTACTGTCTATTTCTCCCTGCAATTAAGTATTAAATGCTATGTTATTTAGTATACATACATTGTGTTGATATTAATTCATTATTTGTGATATTTTAAGTCTAATATAGTTTCTCTACTTTTTAAAGTCAAGTGTATATTTACTACTGCCTTGTTCAGAATAACAAAAAATAAATATTATTAAGGCACTTAAAATGCTGATAAATTTGGTCTTTCATTAGACATAAAATATATTACAAAACAATTACTATCAAAACATTTTGCTATGGGACGAAAATGAAGAAACATGAATACAATAGAATAGATACACCAAAATCCAACAAAATGTATACAAAAGTTTGATGTTTGAGAAACCCATAGAAAATTATTACAGACCATTTTGTCCAATTGTGTGCTAGAAAAACCCCCACAAAACTTATCATTTAAATGAGATAGAGGACTATTTACACAGGTAGTAGGTAGCAATGGCTAGATTTGAACCCAGATTCTCTAATCTCATCCTCCAGTAGGACTCTTTCAAATGTACCATGCTACTTCCCCTTCCCAAATTGGTAGGAACTTTCAGAGTTCATGTTCTATTGGTATATGCTTAAATAGGTTAGGGGTGTGTGGGGTGTTCAAGGAGGAGTTGCATTTCAGTTTGAGGGTTTGCCAAGCCCTTTTCAGGGTTGCTCATCTACCTTTGGTGTCTACTTCTCACCCAACTCTCACCTATGGCTCCAAGAAGCTACAGAATACATAGCCACACCCCTGTAAAATCACCTCAGCAAATGGGCTAAAATAGGTTGCGTTGGAGGATGGGTGTCCCTCCTGAGCATGTAAAAACATCCCCCAGCAGAATGGGAAGATAAAAACAATTTGCTCCAAAGACCATGAAGGAGGCCAAAGAGGCACTGTGAATCTTGGTCAGATATAGAAGATTCCAAGGTCATTCACTACGTCTCCATCCATCACCACATGTCTTGACTTTTGTCCTACCAATGGATTTCAATGATTCTAGAAGAGTGAGGCTATGACTTTGTGCAACTCTGTTTCACTTAAATCCAAGTCACACTCAGGTCTAGGCATCACTTGTGATATCATTGGTCCTCTTTGAAAACGAATGATGAAAAACAAGAGAAGCCAGCATTACCTCTACAAATATGAAGATCACTTTATGGTTCACAAACCCTTTATAGGAGGTAGTGCAAGAAAAATTTTCAATTTACAAATAAAATTGGGGCTCAAAATGGTCAAGTGACTTCTCCAAGTTAATACATCTAGCAAATGTCAAACCTGGAACTCAAATTCAGAGGTAATAAGATATATACTTCATATATCTATGATACCATGAGGGTACATCTTCTGGGCATATTGATCAAAACTCTTATCCTGCATGACTCTCGTTCATGTCCTCAATGCCCTCAAAACTGTGTTGTCTTCAGAAAGAACCTCAACTGCGTATTCCAGGACTGGTCCAGATATTCTTTCCTTCTTTATTTTCTTTATTGACATTTATCCTTTACATAGCATATAAGGTACCATGCTGTTTTTACATTATAACCATTTCCCTTTATAACTTGACTCCTCAGAGCCCTCCTTTTATCAAAGGAAAACAAAGCAAAAACAACTCAACCATAGCAGTCCCCATCTGCCACATTGAGTTTTCACAGTCTTCTGGATTTAATATTGATCAATGCATTTATTCTATATTAAGTTGCTTTTTTGTGCTGGTTTTTTTGTCAACATAGTCATTTTATGTATCATTCTCTTGGTTCTTTGCTCTGTATCAGTTCTTTTCTTTCCTCATTTCCTTGAATTCCTCATTTCTTATGATAGAAAAATATTCCATCTTCTTCATATGCCACCCTTTGTTCAGTTATTCCTCAGCTTAAGGGTATCAAACTTTGTTTCCAGATTTGTTTGTTTCTTTGCTTGTTGCTGCTTCAAAAGGTGCTACTTTGAATATGGTATACTTAGAACAGTTCTTTTTGAAGACTTCCCTGGGGTATGTTTTCAATAATGAGATTGCTGCTTCAAAAGTATTAATAGTTTGGTAATTTTTTTCACATAATTTCAAATGGTTTACCAGAATTATTGGACCAATTCACAATCCCAGCAGTATTTAGGAGTACCTGCCTGGCACCTCTGATATTAACTATTTCCATCTTTTATTACATTTGCTAGCTAATTTAAGGTGCATGAGGTAAAACTTCAGAGCTATTTTAATTTCTCTTTTCAATTATTTGGCATCATTACTACTTATTTACTAATCTCACTGTTTTATGACAAAATTGCTTATAATACTACATTGCTTATAACCATCTGTAAAGTCTTGCAAGTGAAATTATATTGTAAACTGGTGTTGCCCCTGACTACCATAACATTCTCTTTTGCAAGAAGATAAAGTTTTTTCTGATTGAGACAATTTCTCAAACCTTTTGCCCAGCTCATTGTGAAAACTGCTTTGTATCAGTTAAAGTACCATAGAACATCATAGTAGTCCATGCTAATTTCTATCCCTTCATCCCTTTTTCATTTTTTTGCATTCAGTAATATTTAAATAGGTCAAGTTGGAGCAGTTTTAGCTAAAGATAAAATACTGTACACAGAAACATATAACATAAACTAGAATTTGATTAAATGAATAACATATTATACTGATGATTCGCTACTCTGATATCTTTCTCATTTCCACTCTCCTTCCCTATCTGGGACATTGTTCTTCCTGAATTTCTCCATTAGAGTTTTAAAATATCACTAATAATTTATGGGAACAATCAAAATAACAAGTACATTTTTAATTGAATTAAGTTGAATAATTCCCACTGTGGAAAAGGTGGGTTTCTATGGCATCTAAATCATATACTGATTTGTAAGTTTTTCTTAAATTTTCCCTCCTCTTCCTTACATAATTAGAAGTGCTTGGATGAATTTCATATTACTTTCTTTAAAATACACACACACACACACACACACACACACACACACACACCAATTGTCTTGGGACTAAGAAGAAGTATTAAAAGTTTTATCCTCAAAGCAAATTTTTGAGAGACAGTTATAGCATCTTAATATTTACTCCTTTGAACACTATAATTAAGGAACCTAGATGGTGGTACAGATATACTTCAAATGTTTATATAAAAGATCTTATTAGGCACTGTTAGTGGAGTTGTGAACTGATCCAACCATTCTGGAGAGCAATTTGCAACTATGCCCAAAGGGCTATAAAACTGTGCATACCTTTTGATCTAGCAATACCACTGTTAGATCTATATCCCAAAGAAATACAAAAGCAAAAGGACAAGAACCCATTTGTACAAAAATATTTATAGAAGCTCTTTTTTTTTTTATGGGGGCTAAGCATTGGAAATCAAAGGAATGCACATCAATTGAGGAATGGCTAAACAAGCTGTGGTATATGGTTGTAGTGGAATATTATTGTGTTATAAGAAATGACAAGCAGGATGATCTCAGAAAAACCTTGAAAAACTTATATGAACTGATGCATAATGCAGTGAACAGAATCAGAAGAATATTGTACACAGGATTGTAAATGACTTAGCTCTTCTCAGCAATGCAATGATCCAAGACAATCCCAAAGGACTAATGTTGAAGCATACCATCTGCCTCCAGAGAAAGAACTGATATTGACTGAATACAGCCTGAAACATGCTATTTTTTACTTCCTTTTTCTTTTATTTGAGTCTTCTTGTACAAATGAATAATATGGAAATATTTTACATTTCATATTTACATTTTACATTTATATTACATGTCACCTATATCTGATTGCTTACCATCTAAGGGAGGGAAGGAGGAGGAGGGATAGAATGTGGAACCCAAAACTTTAAATAAAAACGTTAAAAATTTAAAAAAATAAAGGGACTAGGGATTGGGGAGGGGGAGATCTTATTAGATACTTTGTAGATGTTAATGAACTTCTCACCAACTATGAATATTATAGAATAAAGATGTTGTCTTTCTTGTATTGGCTATTCAATATGGTGTCCACACTCCTCAAAGTTATGAATTTTTGGTATTTATGCCTTCTGTGGAAAAAGCAAACTAATCCATAAAGAATTATAACATCTTCTCCTTTATTGCAAACATATATGTATCCATGGGTTGCTTTTAGAATTAGTTTGGTGATCTGTGGTATATCTGTGTCTACCATCTTCCCAGTATCAGCATGGTATAGCAGGAAAGAGTTTGACTTGAATTCTGCCTCTGAAGCTTACTTGTTGTGTGACTACCAGCAAGTTACTTTAATTTTCTGAGTTTCCTTTTCCTCATCTGTAAAGAGGTAAAAATCATTCCTGTAATATTTACCATCTAGGGTTGCTACGATGATCAAGAAAATAATGTTTGTTAAGTGCTATAAAATGTTTTCACTATTACTCATTTTGTATATATCCCCCTCTCCCCTGCAGAGGGATTTTTTTGGAGGGAGAGGGTTTAGACTTATTTCATTAAAGTAGGGAACTCTTTCGCTTATAAACTCCCTGTAGCAATGAAACTTGGCAACTCATCTGTAACTTAGAGTCCTACAAAATTACCTGGAATGCCAGGAATTTAAATAATTTGTACATGGTCACATAGCCAATATTTATCACAGACAGGATTGGAATACATGAAAAGAAATTTGGATTTATAATCATTTAGTTAGATGGAGACAGAAACACTTCTGAAAGAACCATCACAATAGTCATCTAAGGAGAACCCCAAGCGCAATTCAAACTTATATTAGTTGGTGGAAAAGGTACTAGAAAAACCACCTTTGTAAAACAACACTTGACTGTTGAATTTGAAAAGTATGTAGCC
Organism: Notamacropus eugenii; assembly: GCF_028372415.1. Taxonomy (NCBI): domain Eukaryota; kingdom Metazoa; phylum Chordata; class Mammalia; order Diprotodontia; family Macropodidae; genus Notamacropus; species Notamacropus eugenii. The sequence continues at coordinate 232,808,747 of NC_092877.1, read as the reverse complement.
ACTTTGGGTATTGAGGTTCAACTTCTCATGTTCCACTTTAATAGAGGTGCTATTAAATTCAACTTACGGGATACAGTTGGCCGAGAGAAATTTGGTGATCTGGGAGATAGCTATTACATTCAGATTCAGCGTACCATTATAGTGTTTGATGTAACATCAAGAGTTATTTAGAACAATGTACCTAACTGGCATTGAGATCTGGTATGAGTATGTTGTTGTGTGGCAACAAAGTGGATATTAAGGACAGAAAAGTCAAGGTTAAATCATTTTTCATAGGAAGAAGAATCTCCAATACTATGGAGCCAATAGTAACAACTCTGAGAAGCCATTCCTTTGACTATCTAGAAAATGTATTAGACTTTTAATTTGGAGCTTATTGTCATATCTACTCTTGTATCTCCAGAGGTCGTCATGGATCCAGCACTGGCAGCACAATATGAGCAGAACTTCCAGATTGCTCAGACAACTGCGCTCCCTGATGAAGAAGATGTCCTGTAAGGGAATGAAACTAGATCCCAGCCTCACAGGTCTAGTTTATAGCCAAATGTCCTGTGATGTCAGTGGTATAGCATGTTTGGCACTTTATTACATAGCTGAACATGTACTTAATCTTTGGGATGCTGAAGGAGATGGGCTTCAGAGTGAATATGGCAGTTTAAAAATATATAATTCATATTTGGGACCTATGTGTTCAGCTGTTTTGGAGCACAATTACACCCCTTTGAGTTTCAAATACGATTACTATAGTCTCACAATATCCAGTGGTAAATCTCTTTTGTCATTGTCATTCCTGCTGCTTCTTTTTGGTTCAGATCATCATACAGTTGTATTTCAAATATCTAAAAAGGAAGAGCAGGAGAAGAAGGAGAAGGAGAAGAAGAGGAAAAAGGAGGAGGAGAAAAAGGAGAATAGAAGGAGAAGGAAAAGAAATTTCAGGTTGTACCTCATGCTCCTGAGAAAAAAATCAGAATCAGAGATTTAGAGCTGGAAGGGACCTCAGAGCATCAAGTCCAACCTCCTTATTTTACAGATGAGGAAACTGAGTCCCAAAGAGGTCAAGTCATTGGTCCAGGGTCATTCAGCTATTATCTAAGGCAGAATTTGGACTAAGGTCTTCCTGACTCCAAATCCAACACTCTATCCACCATACCACCATGTCAATCATTGATTTCTAAAACACCTTCTGGCTCTAAGATTCTATATTTCAGAATATAAAATTAAAGATTACAAAACCCCAATCAGATTAATATAATGTATGTAATCAAATGATATAATGCACTTACAAATACCAGCTATTACTATCCATATATTACATAGTGCAAGACATGCCATCAGTCTGAGATTGACTAGTTGGAAAGTGTAAGGGCTCACTTTAAGTCAAGGCATTGTTAGAAGATCTATGTATGTCCTTTCCATATAGAGAGTTACAAGAGCAGCTAGGAAGGTGATGCAGCATACTTCACTAATGTAACTCCAGAGTTATTTTCTCAGATAATTATTAAATAAAAGGGCTGCTCAACACTGTAGCTATTAAGAGGGCTCAGCAAGGACACTGTGACTAGCTGCCCTCTAGAGGAGCTAAAAGACAATAGTAGAGAGCTGTCCAAGTGCTCAGACTATGAAACTTTGTATAACAAGTCAAGTCCACCATGGTAACTGACTGTATCCTACTTCTTAGGTTTCTGGTGACTCAGGGGAATGGTTCCAGAAGGAGTTCAGCATGATCATTTTTCTTTTCCTCCACAGCCTTTAGGACAGACTACAATTCTAAATTCAAATAGTCCAACCAAACCAACTAGACTTCTGGGTTTTTTTTCCTTCTGGACATGCTAATATCTGAAAGGAATTATGGGACAGAAGCAGCACAGGAATCAAGACAATCTATACGGAAGTCACCTCTGACAGTCACAACTAGTGACTCGAGGTAAAGTGCTCCCAGGCAACTTTTTAAGACCGTAAGTTGTACACCATCCCCAGTCACAGTCTCAAAGGGCTAACAAGGAAACGTACCATCTAGCTCCAGACAGTGAAATGATGGTCTTGTAGGGCAGATTTTTTTTGTCCCTTTTTGCTTTGTTTTGGCTTTTTTGCAGGGATGGGGGGCTAATGTTGAAATTTGTTTTGTATAACTATATATATTTCTCATGTATTTTCTTTTTCTTTCCTTCTCAATGGACAGGGGAGGGAGAAGAATAAGAGAATTTGGAATCAAAAATAAAATTGAATTATAAAAAAAAGACCATAAATTATAGAAAAGGTGTTGATCTTCATTGGAAGAGAAAGTTTCCTCACGGGGGGCTCCCTACACAAGATCCTACGCACAGAAAAAAAGGCCTTGTTATTGTACAGCAGCCTGGAACACTGGGGAATTGATCTCATTTCAGACCAGCACCACCTCAGTACCCTAATGAATATCTGGTCACTGGATCCAGATGGCTCAGGAAGAGAAAGTGAGGCTGGTGACCATGAACGGCAGCCCTCCCTCATTCAAAACAAAGTCAAATGCAAGTCATGTCATCATTTCTCTGATGTCATGATCCTCTTCAAAAATGAAGGATGACACAAGTCCTAGTTGCTGTGTTAGATTGAATCTGATATCACAGTTCAATCACTTTCCTTCTATACTGGTCATTTTGTGTGAATCTTGCTCAATTCAGACCAACTCAATTGAACAGACATTTATGAAGCATCTCATGTGCTAGGCATTGGGGATAAAAATCAAAACAAAAAAAAAATAAAGCAACATAGTCCCTGCTTTCAAGCAGCCTGCAAGCAATACAGAAGTTAACACTAAATAATTACAAGAAGGCTCATAGGAAGGAAGCATTATTGAATGGGGGGGGGGGGGTGGCTAATGTAGAAGGACAGCTAGATGGTACAGTGGATGGAGTGCCACGCTTGATGTCAGGAAGACCCAAGTCCAAATCCTATTTACTAGCTGTGTGACCTTGGGCAAGTGAATAAATTGTTTGCCTCAGTTTCTTCATCTATAAAATGGGCTGGAGAAGGAAATGGCACACCATTCAAGTATCTTTTCCCAAATGAGGTCATTGAGAATTGTACAGGAAGAGACTGAACAACAACAATATTGTAGAAGCTAATACCTTCCTTGTGGAAGGAATTCAAAGGGTGGAGACGCATTCCACATTTGGAGGTGTGTGAGAGAGCCTGAGGAAGAGGATCAGGACAGCCAATTGCTCAGTGTGAGCATTTGCATCCCAGAAATCAACAAATGCTACAAATCAAGGTTCACGTTATTGTTTTGTTTAATTTCTAAACTTAAAAAGTGACAGAGAAAATGTTAATGCAGATTAAACTTAAAAATATGTCTTGTATACATTCCCCACCCCCACCCCAGAGTCAGTTGTTAAATATTTATCAGCACACCCCTGGTAATATTTCTAAGATATGCTGAAATGCAGGTGCCTGGCCACTGCCTGATTTTTTATGATGAGTGTGATTTCTAAAAGAATTTGGCTTGCTCATAAACAACCTAGTTGCTACCTTGAAAAAAAAAGCTCCTCCTAGTGGCTTTTCCTTCTTCCCAACTTAACTTGGTGTCATCCTGAACAGGGTCATTTTTTATTAGATAGGTAGATAAAGGCCTGGAGATATAAATACAAGCAGTTAAGACAGTATCTATTTTCAAGGACTTTATATTCTATTAGGAGAAGAAAGCACCTACAGGGGAGCTAGAGGAGGGACAGGATGGAGAACCACATAATACAGTGGAGATGGCCAAGCTTCAGGTGATGAGAAGATGGAGATGAGGGCAAGAGTGGAGAAGACAAGTCACAGAGGTCATAGGGAAATGAGATGGAGGCTTGTATATGTACAAGATAAAGTGAAAATTCACCAAACACAGCCCAGGGTAGTTTCAACCGTGAAGTCCAAAGTAGGGAGAAGGTGAGAAGAAGAGACCAAGTGGAGACCAAATGGCAATGGAATAGTTGGGAAGGTTGTTTGAGTAACAGAATTTAAGCTTCTTGAAGATAGAAATTGTTTTTCTTTTGTATTTATGTCTACAACCTCTACAAGAACATCTTGCACACAATAGATGATAAATAAATGGTTGCTGAACTGAATAATACTTTCTGCTCCTAAATTTCTCATAACATAGAGGAATTCACAGAACTAGCAGAGTAGCATAAACTGGCTGGGTTCAGTACTTGAGTGTCACTCATGGAAATTCCCATGGGTGTTTCCTGGTCAATTTGATGAGCTTACAGGGAAGTTAGCCTTTGTTTCAGACTTTTGAAAGTGTTTTTTTATGGAGGGTGTGTACATGCCCATTGGCACCTTATTAAAGGACATCTCTGGAATAAATTTCAGTGACTGGGGCTGCCCCCAAAAAATTATTTGACTCATAATCCCTGGGACTAACGTCATGAGAGGAGCTACCCTGTGGGCTGGCCTATGAAAGGGAGTGCTCATTAATAACTCATCCTTTTTCATTCACTTCATCTTATCCACAAGAGCTTGTGAGAGTAGCAGAATAAGGGGCAAATCTGGGTTTCATTAATTAAGCCATAAACAGCTGTAGTGGGTTAAAGCACTGGGATTTACTCATGTTCTAACCCACACAAAACAAGCATATTTCAGGGACCCATCCTTGAAGACACAGAATAACCCCCAGATTATTCAGTAGCCATGGAGAGGCAGGTAGTTTGATTTGATAATCAACCTTTCCAGTCAGAGAAGGGGGACTTCCTAGAGAGTACCAAACCTGGGTTAGCCTCTCCAACCACCCCAAATTTGAGTTTCAAAATCCAGCCTATTAGCCATAAAAATAGGAGTTTCTAAAAGCTGTTGAGCCAAGAGTGTCATCTTTGCACATAATAGTTGATTAATGTTTGTTAAATTGAATTTCTGTAATTAGATTTATTTTTAAAACCTTCATAAAGTAAGCATTATATAGGAGGTCACAGAACTGGCAAAACTAATGCAATCCAGCAGAGTCCCATATTTTAAGTCACTCATGCAACCTCTCTTAATCAATCAATCAATGCTGGGAACACAAATAAGAAGGAGGTGGACCTACTAGACCATAAAAGCAAATTAGAAACGAGACAATTTTTTTTTTTTTTTACTGTAGCAAAAACAATTTTGTCAGTACCATTTCTAGGCACTATGCTAAGTAACTGACAGAAGGGCAATCACTGCCTTCAAAGTGCTTACATTTCATTGAGTGAATTACAACAGGTACCCAGATTAATGAGACAAAACTCAAAGGAATATCCCCCAGCATGGTAACAGTTCTACCACCATCACCAACATAAACATTTAAACACATCCTTATTCATAGGACTGGCCAAGGAGCTGTTGAGAGCTGAAGATAAGCCGCCTCTCCTTTCCTTTTTGGAATTTATCATCCAAATCACACAGTAAGGAATGAAACAGGATACTGCAACAGATTGAAAAAAAAATCTCTATTGTCACTGATATGGATACTTCTCCTGCCAACACAGACTGGGTCTCCACCCATTAAATACACTGTTTCTTAAGTTTTTATGGTCCCCAGATTCATCACCTGTCAGTCATGGCTGCATTGAGTGATGAGTCTTGCCATACATAAGCAAGCTAGTTACAGAGTAAAGGAATCTGAGCTGCAATGGACCCCATAGTCCAACCAACTCAAAAGAAATCCCTTCTATAGTGTCACTAACAAGCAGACCTAGCCTCTGATGCAAACCTCCAGTGAAGGGGGAATCCACTGCCTCCTGAAGAAGTTCATTTGACTTTTGGCTGGTTCCAATTATCAAGAAGGTTTATTTTTCCTTACATCAAATCTAAATCTGTCTCCTTGGAACTTCCCCCCACTATTTGCCCCCTTGGAGCCAATCTTCAGACACTAGAAGATAGCTATCACGCTCCTGCTGAATCTTCTCTTCTGCAGGCTAAACACTCCCATTTCCTTCAACCAATCCTTATGGGGATGATCACCAATCTGCTCATTATCTGTGTTTTCTTCCTGACTTGGCAGCGCCCTTCCTTAAATGTGGAACCCAGAATAAGACAAATAGCTATCATGTATAGAGTGCCTTCAAATTTGTTTACAAAGCACTTTGCAAATATTCTCTCATTTTATCCTCACAGCAACCTTGAAAAGGGCTATTATTATCTCCATTTTACTGATGAGGAAACCAAGGCAGAAGTTAAGTGATTTGTCCAGGTACTAGATTTGAACTTAGGTCTTCATGATTCCATGTGCAATACTCTAATTACTATGCTACCTACGCCAGGTTAAGGACTACAGTACCAAACTGAAGGGTAAGTCTATTGTCCTGGCACAGAATTCTGCCTTTTAGATCTACTAGATTAAGCTCCTAGATAGCATCATATAATATCATTTTTTTTCAGTTATACAACAATTTGACTTTTGAAGACCTGGGATGGGGATGGAAAATAAACATTCTGTCCTTGTCTCGGAAAGCCTTGGGGTGGGTGGGGACCGGCAAAAGGTCTGTTTCCTTTCTGTCTAAAATTCTTGAAAATGCCATCCAGACTAGGTACTTCCTTTTACTCTTCAGTATATACTCAACCCTCTACAATCTGTCTTACAATCTCATCACTCAACTGAAATTGCTCTTGAAAGTTAACAACGATCTCTTCATTTTGAAATGGAATGGTCTTTTCTATCTTCACATTCTGATTGACTTCTCTGCAACCTTTGACATTGTTAATCACGCTCTTCTCCTGGGTACTCTTTCATCTCTAGGTTTTCATGACATTGTTCTCTCCTTGGTCTTCTCCTATCTGACCAGAATTTTCTGAGTTTCCTTTCCAGGATATTCATTCATGTCATGCCCAGTTATCATGGGTATCCCTCAAGTGTGTGTACTGGACCCTTTTCTCTTTTCTCTCTATATTATCTCACATAGTAGACCTTGTTCTAATAAAGTCAATTATTTCTGTTTACCTATATCAAATCTGAACTCAAGAAGATGAGTCTTCCTGACTCCAGGCCCAGCACTCTATCGACTGTACCACCTACACCTAGAGATGAGATAGTAAAACCTGGAAGGAAGCTAGAGATTCTAAGACAGGGAGAGCAAGAGGGTGTGAATTCTAGGCATGGTGCTCGCAACCAGCCTGGTGATCAGAAGGTGGGTAAATGTAGGTTGTATTGGAGGCTCCTTTGTTTTAGAACAGTCATCACCAAATTCACAAGAGATCCTGGGACAGGGAGTCCTCTGTTAATACTTGACACCAGCTCAGTTCATCACTAGGGACTTTAATAAATGCTAGTTGATATAAATGAAAAACTAAAAGGGTATGTACTTTTTTTTTTCCAGATAGAAATGTTATTTGTATAGATAGAGAGATCCTTGAGAGCAGGGACTGTGTTTTGCCTGTTTTTCAATCTCTAGGGATTAGTACTGACACTGGCCTGGAATAGCATACAGTAAGTACTAAATAAATGCTTGTTAATTGGTTGATAAAAATAGCCCAGTTCATCAGGGCTGAGATGTCATTTATTTTCCTGAGCCTGGATAATTGCCTTCTGTACTTGCTTTGTCTTTACACAGGACGCTGATATGTATTATTCAACAATGCACTGAACCAGCTCTTTTGTCCTTATAAGCAATACGGCTACTTCTAAAAACTGGCATCTCTAGTTCTTTCTGTCTTAACTGTCTTCCTCTTCAGTGAATGTGGCTATTTTAATGTGGACTCCCAGGACTATCTCTGTTGCTCAAATAATTAATTAGCCCAGGATCATATGACCTAAAATAAAGTCAGTGTCCTAGGATAGTTGGTTGAGTGTTTAGCCCCTTCATACTGAATTATCATGGAAGGCAGCAACTCTCATTTCTGCCAGTCTCCTAGAAGAAGATTTGAAATAGAGAGATACTTGCTGCTACTGTTTTGTTTAGCAGAAAATCCAGGGAGCTGTCCGCAGGGAGTGAAGGATAGGTTCCTAGGATATAGACCAAAAAGCAACTTTAGAGACCATTAAGTCCAACCTTCTCATTTGATAGATAAAGAGGAGCCCAGAAAGTCATACAAGTAGGAAATAGCACAACTAAGAAGCTGATGGGGAGGTTCTGTTTTCCAGTAGTCCCCAATGTTTCTACTACCTGACAGAGTTTTATTATTCATTATTTCCAGTTTTATGATTCATTATTTCCCTCCACACATTCTTTCAGCCAAATTAGCTTTCTTAGTGTTCCTCCAGCATAGTACTCCATCTCCAATCTCCCCCTCTGCATCTGCTGCTTCTCTCCCCACGAACTCCCCAATCCTCAGTGTACTCCCTTCCTCATCTCTGTCTGTTGGAATCCTTGTTTCTTTTCAAGACTCCACTCAAGTCTCACCTTCTTCTTAAAGCTATCCCAGGTTGCCATGGCAGCTAGTGTCCTTCCCCCAACCTCCATGGTTACCTCTGAATTAGTTTTGTACCATATGTATTTTATAGATATACATTGCCTATCCTTTCCTCCCTCATAACATGATCAAGTTGAGGGCAGGTATCACTTTGGGTTTGACCTAGCACAGTGCCTGGCAATGGACAGATGCTTATTATTAAATGTAGACCCTTAATAAATGCTTGTTTATTGATTGTTGATACTGCCCAGAAGGAAGTTCTGCATATCTGTGTTAGTGTGGGTGTTTAGGGTTACAGGATGTCCATGAATGGACATGGCAAATGGGGACTTGTGGGGTAACTGAATATTTTAACATTTCTAGTCAGCCAACAGCCATTTAGTAAAGGGTTATTATGTTTCAGGAAGGGTTGGCAATAGAAAATCAAAACAACACGGTCCCTGCCCTCAAGGAGCTCATATTCTTTCCAACTCTTTTGGGACAGAGATCCATTAAAAGCACGGCAAGAGACCTAAGCCCGGAGTTAACATCTTTAAGATTCCACTTTGCTGAACTGTTGTCGGGTTGAACCCTTCTTTCCCAATTCTTGGCTGGACCACACTTCTCTGAAGGCACCAGGAGCTCCAAAGTTTTTAAGTCCTAAAAGAAAAGTTTTCCCACAAGGCCAGGATTTTCCCCGCAGGGTAGCAGGAGAGGCCCGTCCCCTCTGCCCCAGACCTCGTGGGAACCAGCCAGAGACCTCTCCCCAAAGGGACCTGCACACACAGCCCTTCCCTGCCCCCGGGGCAGGTAAGAGGCTCCAGCCTGTGATCTTTTTCGAGGGAGCATGCGCGAAGTCCTTGGCTCAGGGCCACCTTGGAGAGGATGGAGCTACATAGCCTATGATCTCTCTCCAGGGAGCATGCACAAAGGCCGGTGCCTCCTCCTCCTCCCTGTGCTCCTGAGAACCTTTCTGGAATCTCTCCTCACGGAGCCAGGGCGCATCGTGCTAGTGTGCCCAAAGCCGCCCTGCCTCCTGGGCTGGCATGTGGAGCAGCCTATGATCTGTGGCCAACAGCAGCCTCAAGCCCATCATTATCAGCTTTCCCCTTCCAGACCCGGCCCCTAGCCCTCCGAGCCTGGCTTTCCCCTGGAAACTGGCTCCCAAACCACGTGGCCCCAGTAGGGTGGGAGCGGTCAAGTTGCACAGTAGTCCCTTGACCCTGTAACTAACTCAGCCCCTACTTTCTCCCATTGCTACCATCTATCCAAAGTCCTCCTCTAAACCCAGCCCTCCCTCCCCCCTCAGAGGAAATGCCTCAGTGAAGCCATGTTATCAAACCAGCCAGAAGCCACAGCACACATGTGTTTGTGGCTGGTTGCCAATGGAAGCAGGAAAAGGCAGCAGCTCTTTTCTCCCCACACCTGTCCATGACCAAAAAAAAAAAAAAATGAATGGCATAAGAGGTGCGAAAGGATTTCCAATCGATTGGGGGAGGGAGGCATTACAGGCACAGGTGTGAAGAGTTTGGCTGCAGGGACTGGTCTCTTTTTCCGCAGTTTCCCATGCAAAATGCAAGCAGACAAAGCTCCAGATTTACCCTAAGTTGTACAAAACCACCTGTTCAAATAGCCCAAGCAAAGAGTGGAAAGACATAACTTGAAACCAAGAAAAGACTTGAGATCAAGTGCAAACACTTGAACACAAGCCCGATGACAAAACTTTACCAAGGCCCAGGGAAAAGAAGTGTTTCCCATTTGGAGCGAAAACTCTCTGTGTTATTTTTAGCAGCCTAGTTAATCGGATTAGACAATCAAGTAGCAACGTTTCTCTCATTATCATGATAAAAAATGCTCAAGAAAAATTGTGTTCATGAATCCATGCAGTTAATTTATCTCTGATGATTCTGGTTTCAGTTAATGGGTCAGAAAATCATATATTTGCTTTATCAAATAATTCCTAGCTTTTACTAAATTTTATTCTGATACATCTTTATAAGGAGGTGACCCTTAGTTCTTCAAAGATAGCAATACAGCCCATACAGGCTCTACCAAGTTAGAAATATTTCCATTACTTATTTATTAGTGAAAAGACAGAGAGGGTAAATTAACATAAACCCTCATCACAAGTAGATTGGCTACCAGGTAATGACTTTTTTCCCCACAGTAATTTATTAAATCATCATGTAAGTTATAGGGAGATGCTATTTGTGTCAGCCATACCTATGAATCATGGAATTGAAGATGAAGATTTACTAAGCCCCCGTAAAGGGATGGACATTCCATAGCATATATAAAAAGCATGTCCTGCTGCCCTCTAGAAACTCACGTAAATTAACTTCAAGAAACATTTATTGCATGCCTAGGGGTACAAGGCAAAAACAAGACAGGGTCTGCCCACAAGGAGCTCAAATCCTACTGAGATTGCTAAATGTTATAATCTGAGATAACAAAACAAAATTATATGGACATGAATTTTAGTACTGCTTTTTTTTCAAGCTTTTGTTTGTTGTGGTACATTATAAGAGAAAAAAAAAGAGACAAAAGAGTAGGAGGAAGCAGACACCTTGAGCCAAGAGAAACTTTACGGAAATAGAGTGGGTGGGAGATCAAAGAGTCAAAGACTAGCATTGTTGGCAGGAGTCTTGGTGCCGAACCCTGCATAAATGATTAGGCTTGATGCAATGGGAGGGTATTGATAAGGGTAGTTCAAGGATAGAACAAAAAAAAATTTTAATAGTTGTGGGAATGGATGACAAGGATGGATCTCAGAAATCTTGAAAAAATAGTCAGTAGTAGAATTGTAGTCTCAGTATTGGAAAGAAAGTACGATAGAGACTGGAGGATTAGGAAAACATCTGGTTCAGCTCCCTCATTTTTATAGATGAGAAAATGGAGGTTCAAACTGATGAAGTGATTTGCCCAAGGTTACACAGGTAGCAAGGAGCAGAGCCAGGACATAAACCCACATCTTCTAATTCCAAATCCACCATGGTAACCAATCTCTTCATTTTTCAAAGCCAAGGAAACTGACAGCCAACATCCCACAGGAAGATACTAGCAGAATTGGACTCCTGACTTGTAGACACAGGTGTGTTGGTAAGTGTTTAACAACCTGCCCTACAGGGGAAAATGTATGCATGACACACTTTTAAGTTTAATCGGCATAATTAACATTTTCTCTATTACTTTCTTCAGCCTAGATATCAACAAAACACTAAATAAAGCCTTGATTTGGAGCACTTTTTTCTTTTTTTGCTAACTTCTGAGGTGTGAATACTCTTACTGAAATTTCAACAGTTGAGGAGAGCTGGATCCAGAATAGCACTTTATGTTGGCCACTTTTCCCATTATTCTTTGAAGAGAGAGGCCTTCAATTCGTTCTCACTGATCAGTCCTCTTCTGAAAACTTTAAGCTATGGTTTCTTTACCAATTTGATGTTGAAAAAGTAGGTGGCAACTAGGTAGCTCAAACAGCTTACTGCAGGGTCACCTGAATTCCAACAACTTTTCTGAAGCTCTGTTCATCACTGTGGTTAAGTCTATGGTTTTATCTTCAAGCAGCCTTGACTTGAACGTGCTGATGTCTACCGTCAAGTAAGCCGACCAAATACTCAGAAGGCTGTTCTCTTGTTTTCACTTTTGTCACAGAGCAAGTAATCAGGCCAATGCTAGGCTACCTTTAAGCCGACTCACTAAATTCTCCTGTTGGGTCTTAATAGATAACATGGCTTATCTCTAGGAAGACTTGAAGCTGGACATAAATGCTGTGGGATATGGACAGTGTGACTGTTTTACTTACTATCTTTCTATCTCAGATACACACACATACATATACATTTATGTGCATGTATATTACACATATACCTACATTATACATACATATATATGTATATATACATTTTATTCCACTATTTTTCCTACAGTGTGCTAATGAAATAATAATTATACTGAACACATTTTTATTGATTTTAATTTGGGCAATAAAACAAGTATTTCCATAACATAGAACAATAAAAATGATAATTGTACCCAAAGCTACAAATCTATTATGTACAACTTACTATTCCTTTTAGAAACATAATAAAGTCATCAGGTAAAGTTATTTTTTTTCTTTTTGTTCCTTCCCCACCCCCTTCACTCCCCACCCTAGAGATGGCTACCATTAGACATACTATGCTAAGTTTGGCCAAATACTTTATGTACATCATCTTCTGTGCCTCTGAGTTGTGCCATTTGTGGAAGTTCTTTGACCTGGGTTCAGATCCCTCCTCAGGGAGATACTAGTTGTGTGACCCCATGAAAATCACATCCCTTCTCAGCCTTCATTATCCATAAATTAGGAATAATCAGGGCACCTATGTCCCAGTGTTGTAAGGCTCAAATGAGATAATGTATAAAAGTAACTTTATAAAAGTACTTTAAAATACTATATTTAAATAAATGTCATTAGTTATTATTCATTTCTTACCTGTAATCACTTGCAATGTAATTAACCCACTATGGCGATAGTGATTCAATGTGTTACCCCTCCTAGGTATTTATTTATTGTACTTTTGAGAAGAATTTCATTGAGAAGGCCCGGACTCAAAGAAATGAGTCACTAATGATGGAATTTCAGATACCACAGCCGAGAGGAAGGTATTTTGAGACAAGAGGGCCTTCTTGGAATCCCTCAAATCATACTACTTAGGTAGCATGGTGATCATAGATAAAATGGATTCTTAATGTTGAGAAATGAGTTCTCATCTAGCTGGAATCACTACCCCCATAAAAAACAGTTCTATACTTCTCATACATCTTCCTCTAGTTCTTTCCCAAAGATTAATAGAGAAAAACTTAAAGAATTTAATTGATATAATACAGAGGGACAAAGCAAAGAAGGGATAAGACAAACTGAAACCTATGAATACTTCACCAGTCTTCCTTGGCCTGGTTGTATCAGTAAGCCCTGTAGGCTGTTGCCTAAGGCTGGGCAGACTTGTTGATACATTCTATCTTCCAGTCTTCAGACTTCCAGCCCAGATGCTTGAGAAAGACTTGAAAGTCCAAATTCCATTGAAACAAATCATTGTTTAAGGTAAGCAGTTGTCACCTGCACCTCAGCTCCCACACATGCAAATGAGAAGTTCTAACATTATCATCCTTTGGGGGAACATCAGATTTCTCAGGAAAATTTTGCTCCGGATTTGCCTTTGCATGATAACTGATTGTAAATGCCGCCCAATAAGACGTGCAGCAGCAGAACCAGACCCATTGTGCAACCTAGTAGCCACGACTTCAGTCAGAAATAGAATAGGTGTATACTGTAGAACATTATTTCACTCTGCTTCAGTTCCTAAGTCCTATGCCGCCCTCTGATCTAGTATTCTCTATCTTCTTCGTCGTTTCTCCTGGCTCAGTTAATAATCTGAGACATTAAAGTGTCACAGTTTGTTTGGTCATTCCCAATGGATGGGCACCTATTCACATATTCAGAAATAGTACTGAAATAAAGCAGTTATAGGAATATAATTCTGTGGCCCAAAATGATGAATATTTTGGCATTCTTCCTTTATAAAAAATCTTAGTCAAGAATATAGATATATATATGGGTTTGTGTCCTCCCTTCATTTAATAATTTTAGAAATCATTATTTGTTCTAAAAGCACTCCTAAACAGTTGGTTTCTTTATGCTAAGAAACTGACTAAAATGTCCATAAACTAAAGGAGATTTTTAAACTGTTTTTGTGTCATAGACTTCATATATATTATGTTTTGTAAAATCTTTGGGCCACTTCTCAGAATAATTTCTGAAAATGTATACAATATACAGGATTGAAAATGAAATAAATTATATTGAAATAGAGTTATAAAATTTTATTTCTTTTTTTAGAAACCAAGTTCATCGATTCTAGGTTAAGAACCCCTGTCCTGGAGAGACCTAGTGGGACCTAGAGATTCTACTTCAAGACCCAAGAAAGTCATAAACAGAAAGAAGGTTCCATGTACACCAAAATATTTAGAGCAACATCTTTGGTGGAGCCAAGGAAATGGAAACAAAGTAGATGCCCATCCATTGGGAATGGCCAAACAAATTGTGATACTTTAATGTCTCGGAATATAACTGAACGATGACAAATAATGAAGAAGGTAGAGAATATGAGAACAGAGAGCAGCATGAGAGGACTTATGAACTGATCCCCAGTGAAATAAACAGAGCCAGGCAAAGAATGTACAAAATGGCTATCATAAGGTCAGTGGAAAGACTCAAAATATAATGAACTACACTATGTAATTATAATGATCAAGTTTTACCAGGAAAAGAAAATGAGAAAAGACATTTCCTTCTCTTCTTTACAGAGGTGGAAAACTATTATAGTAATAGCTATCATTTGTATAAATCTTTACATATGCTATTTTATTCATTCCTTTCAATAGTCCTGTGAGATAGATGCGAATATCATTCCCCCCCTCCCATTTTACAGGTGAAGAAACTGAGGAGAGAGGAAATGAAATGACATGGCCAGGGTTACATAGCTAGTAAAAATTTGAACTCAGGGCTTCCTGAGTTTAGCATTTTACCATTCTCCACCTAGTTGTCTATGAATGTGGAAGCACATATTGTCATAATCGGTTGTTGTGTTGGTTAGCTTTGCTGAACTAATTTTTTTTTCCCCTACTTCATTTTTATTTTTTACTACAAAGAATGGCTCCTTGGGGTGTGAACAGGGAGAAGTGTTAGGGAACTAGCATTTATTAAGTATCTACCTTGTGCCAGTGTATATATTTGGAAATGAAGGTGATATAAAACAAAATACGTCATTTTAAAATTTTAAAGTGTTGTTTTCACAATTAAAAATGCTTTCCTTATTATAATTCTGTACTAAGTGTGCAAGGAGAACATAGCCTATCCTTCTTTTATGAAATTACTTTGGAACTCTCTAGCAATGCATGGATACTATTGCCAAAGCAAGGTAGGGTAAATTCTCTCCCATAAACTAAACATTTGCACAAACCATGTGCTGAATCTGAAAGAAAGAACCTGATTTTAACCGCTTACTTGTGACAGGGAACCATACTTTCACCGAAGACAATAATCTGATTTTGTTCGTTTTTCCCAACTGGGACTGATGGGTGATAATGTCAGGAGAGGGTTGGCTGAACAAAACAGGAAGTGTCTTGCCTGGAGAAGGGGTGACTTGGGGCAGACAAGATAACTGTCTTCCAATACTTGAAGGGTTAGCGTATAGGACAAGTACTCAACTTGTTTGACTTGACCCTGGAAGGCAGACCTGTGAGCAATGCATGTAAGTTTCAGAAAGAAAGAATTCAGGTTAATGTCAGGAAAAAACAAAACACCACCAACAACTACCAAAAAACCCTTAAATATTAGAGGTGTAAAAAAAGGAAATAGAAGTATCCCCAAATGAAATGAGTTTTCTCAAAGGGAGTAAGTAACTTACATTACATTACATTACATAGTAGTTGTCTAAGCAGAAGCTGGAGGACAACTTGTCACAAATACCGGAAGGGGTATAGGTGTGAAAGTACAGACTGGCCTAAAATGCCCCTGAGGTCCTTTCCAGCAAAGAGATTCTATTAATCCATTATATTTTAATGATCTGGAGAGAGAACAAAGGAGAAGGATGAAAACAGGTATAAAAAAAACCCTAACCTGTGAGTAAGCAGGGTGGTACCAATGAAGTCACAGGTGTTGGGTTCGAATCCAAGCTCTGCCACTCACTATCTGTGTAACCTTGGGTGAGTTGTTTCTTGGTTAGTAAAATGAGGGGGTTGGATTAAATGATCTCTAAGATGTCTTCTGGCTTGAAACCTATTATCCAGTTGTAATGTATATCTTTAAAGGATATGAGTAGGATAAGATGGAAGATAACTTTCGGGCTTAAAAAGAATTCTATTTTCTCACCATTATTCTAAATTACCAAGATGAGTTTTTATGAAGTTGGTTTTCTGTTTGAAAAGAAGCAATCACAATGTCAACGACAATCCACCCTGTACATATCTGTCTATCCAGCTAACATATTTACAAGTATAAAAAAACACTGTTTAGCCTGGCATATACTTCACAAGGAAATTAGATGAGAGCAAAGAAAGACTATATAAACTGGCTCTAGATGGACAACTTCAAATGTTAGCAACATGGGGGTGTGAAAAGGAGGTTCATTTCTACACTAAGAAAAGACTTACCAAAATCAATTTGGTAACTAAAGTTTTAAAAATCTAGGTAGAAAGAAAAGAGGACAAAAAGTTCTCCTGTGAAATGGAAATCTCTTGATCATTTGGATGGAGACATACAACGAAGATTTGTCCGCATAACTTTCCTTCAAGCATGAGTATTAAGTTATGGTCTTTAGCTCCCGATACATGTAGCTAATGGACATGGAATATACCTTTTCATGAAGCTTCATTCCCAGATTTGGCAGCACATCATCGCCAAGGTACCAAATGCTGACAAAATGATTTCTTATATATGGAAGGCGCAGCATTATAGGATCCTTAGGCTATAGGAGATGCCAAATGCAGAATTGCTGATGAGCCAAATTTCCAGGATTGTCTCACTCAATGCATTGTTCTTGGAGGGACTGATCACATCCTGTATCCGCATGTATTCTACAACTCAGCCTCCTGCAGAGCACTTGACTGTACATGCAGGGCATTCTTTGTCTGAGATGTTAGGCAGCCTGGTGAACACATGTCTGCATATTTATTTATTCTCCAAGGCCCAAACTAGATTGGAAGGATTCAGCTTGGAGTAATATGTGCACCATATTCACAATTAAAACAATTAGGATAGTTGAATCCCTTATATATTCAACTCCTGATTATCCAAATATAGATAATCTACTCTTTGAATTACCTATGAAAAAGTATCATTTTTTGCTGACTTCTCTTTTTTCCTCTTCAAGACAGCTTTTGGTCAACATTCATCTCTTCTTTCCCCAGTACGGTCTGAAAATTAAAGGCTTATTTTAATTTTAACTTAAGTAATTAATCAATTAATGAACAAGAACATATTAAGCACTTTTTATGTACCAGGTATGACTTTTTAAAAGTTCAAGAGACATAATTTCTGGGTTAATACATTATTTTATTAATAATGCTAACATTACCAATAAAATAGGTCACTGACACTCTTGAATGCCAAAGATGAATCATGGCAGTGGGCTCACAGTTTATATTCCCTTGGAAGAGTGGGTGTTCCTGAGGGTGGCAATCAGATCTGATTGGTTAACCACTAATGAAAGAGAATAAATATTATAATGAGTGATGGGCCAATGCTAATGAGGGCAAGGGGGAATGTGACTCTGATCACTTCATTTACTTCAATCACCTCCCGCCTCAGGGAAATCTAGACAAAGAATTTACCTCCACTCAGACCTGGAGAGAGCACAATAGGTTTCCCCCCCTGGGTGGGATCTGAATAAGATTGTTAAACAAGTTAATCCAATCCCATTATCAGCAATGTCCTTCAGAGAGGGAGCAACCTAGAGGTTCCGAAAAAATCCTGGTCCTAATTCAATAATTGATTATTAATAATCATTTCTCTTAAAGGCGCTGTGCCAGATTCTGAAGATACAAAGACAAAAATCAAAAAGCCCCTGCCCTTAAGGAGTTTAATAATCTATCAGGAGAAACAACATGTATATAAAGAAGCCTCTCAAATACATAGGATATGCATTTATGGGGGTACTAACAGTTGGGGGAATCAGGACAGACTTCATGTAGCAGGTAGTACTTGGGCAGAGTTTTGAAGGAAATAAGGGAAAATAAAGGGGAGCAGTGAGGTGGGATTGCATTGCAGGCATGGGGGATAGCCAGTGCAAAGGCACAAAGATGATACACGGAATGTCTCTGGTAAAGAACAGCCAGAAGTCCGATATGGCTGAGCTCTAGCATGCAGGAGAGGGAGTAATATTGAATAAATTTGGAGAGGTAGGTTGGAGTTGGTCAGCAAGCATTTATTAAGCATCTGTGATATGCCAGGTACTGCACTAAGCCTTGGGGATAGGAAAAAAGACACACAGTCCCTGCTCTCAAGGAGCTCATAGTCTAATGAGGGAGACAACATGAAAACAAGATATAAACAGGATAAATTGGAGATAACAATAGAAGGAGGGCACTGGCACTAAGAGGGATTAAAAGAGGCTTCTTTGTAGAGAAGATGAGATTTTTGAGGGGACCTGATGGAAGGCAGAGAAGCCAGGAGGGAGAGAAAGTATTCCAAGCATGGGGGACAGTCAATGAAAATGGCAGCGAAGGGTTTTAAAAACTAGCCAGAGAAGCTTCTATTTGTTCCTAGAGGGAACGGCAAATCATTGACCTTTCTGGAGAGGGAAAGTGAAGTGGACTTTGGGATGTGGACTTTGGGGAAGACCACTTTGGTAGCCATGTGGAGGAAGGATTGGAGCTGGAAGACACTTGAGGGAAGAAGACTAATCATGTGAGAGGTCATGAGGGCCTGTGTGTAAATAGAGGGAAGAGGATGGAGGTGAGAAATCTTGTAGAGGCAGAAACCACAAGATCTGAGAAATGATTTAATGTGTGAGGTGACAGAAAGTGAGAAGTCAATAATCATGTCAAGGTTGTACGGAAGGTTGTGGTGACCTCAAAAGAAATAGACAAGTTTGGAAGAGCAGTGAGTTTGAGTAGAATGCTAATGAGTTCAGACCTAGACATAGTTTCAGATAACTAGCTTGAAATGTCCAATAGACAGTTGGCAATACCTAATTGATGCTCAGGAGAGAAAGCTGGATATATAGCGCTGGAAATCATCTTCATAGAGATGACATGTTCATGGGAACTGACGAGGTCATAGAAGGGGGTCCAGGACAGAGCCTTGGGGTACACTTAGTTGGAGTGATACAGATGGTTAATCAATAAAGGAGACTGAGAAGGAGTTATCAAACAGGTGGAGAAACAAGAGGGTAAAATGTCAGGAAAATGCTATGAGACTCTCTAGGAGGAGAAAGTGACCAACAATGTCAAATGCTACAAAGAGGTAGATGTAAGGATGAAGATTACCCAGGCGATGGAATCCTAATAAAGTTGTCAGACCCAATATTCCAACTTCCTCATCGGCCCCACTGAACAGCAGGCTCACTACTCCTACCAAGCCACTCACCCCCACCTTCCACCCCCTGACTCAATGTCCTAACTCCTTTATATATGCCTCACTGATCACTAGAACTTCATGACTTCATATTTCTCACAGAACAGCAGGCACGTCCGTGTGATGGGATCCCAGCTACTGCCTCTAGCTAGTCACTGCCCCTAGACCCAGTCCTCCTATTTCCCACAGAAACAGCAGGCATGTCCATGCACTCAACCACAACCATCTCCATCTAATCTCAGACAGGATACTCAGCCAATCAGAAAGCAGCACCACCAGGATGCTTGAACAGGATGCAGACCCCTAAACAATAGAAGGGACTTTCCCTAAGTCGGCACCTGCGCAGTGATAGCAAAAGCTGTCCTTTAGGTGAACTTATGACATGGAGAAGCTTATTAAAATATCATTATCATACATACCTGCCCCCCACACACACACACCATGAGTGTTTCTGTGAAACTTCACATGAAGTTCCATTGTGGCCAGGACCCATCCCCCATTACCTAATCCTTTAACAAACTCCTCCTGTCTTCTTAATATTCATAATTTCTGTTATGTAATTGCATTGTTGCCCTGTAAAAATCCCTCCTGCTTTCTCTGACGTTGCTGGTTTCTCTTGGAACCTAGCCCACTTCTGAGGGGCATCCATCTCAATAAATGCCTATGCTTGGATTAGAGGTGGTTTGACTTTGAATTCTTTGAGATGGTTCCACCACAACACAGGGTCACACAGTAAGAATGTCTGAGGCCAGATTTGAACAGACTCCAGGTCCCACCTCTATTCACTGTGCCACCCTGCTGTCCTTAGTCAGACATAATGAGTGTCATGTGTAAAGGATAGTAAGAAATCCAGTTTCAGAGGAATATGTTGAGGGAAGCAAAGTGTAAAAGGACTGGAAAGGTAGGAAGGGGTTGTTATGATGGACTTTAAAATCCAAACAGAGGATTGAATATTTTAAATATATCTGGAATTCTCTCCTTTATCTCTGCTTCCTAGATTCCCTGGCTTCCTCCATGTCCCAGTTAACATCCCACCTTCTCCTAGAAGCTTTTCCCACTCCCCTGGATGCCATTATTTTTCCTTGATTATCTCCAATTTGTCAGGTATCTGTCTCATTTGAACATAATTGTTTTCATTTTGTCTTCCACATTAGACTAAGCTCATCAAGAGCAGAAACTGTCTTTTGCCTTTCTTTGTATACTCCCCATATAAGCAGAGTGGCCTAGCACATTCACCTGGAAGATGGTCAGATACCTGACAGCCAGTGTGGCTTCAGAAAGGGCTGAGGAACAATCGATATGATGTTTGCTGCCCAACAACTCCAGCAGAAATGCCAGGAGCAGAACAGAGGTCTGTATACAATGTTTGTAGATCTGGCCAAGGCCTTTGACACTGTTAGTCGTGAAGGCTTATGGTAAATTATGTCAATATTTGGTTGCCTAGAGAAGTTCATCAGTATTGTACATCAGTTTCATGATGGCATGAGGATTAACATGGCATTGAGGTCAACTACTGTACTGATGGTTAAGTTCTTCGATTAGAAAAGACTATAAGTGGACCAAAGTGGAGCGAGTATGGGTGTATGATTTTCTGTTTGCAGATGATTGTGCACTCAACGCAGCCTCTGAAGCTGAGATGCAACAATTCTCTGCTGCCTGTGATAATTTTGGCCTAATGATTAACACCAAGAAAACACAGGTGCTCCATCAGCCACCATCACACCATCCATATGTGGAACCATCAGTTACAACAACTGGAGAAGTTCTGAATGCTATAGATAAGTTCACCTACCTTGGCAGTGTACTTTCCAGGAATGTACACATTGGCAATGAGGTTGATGCACACATTGCCAAAGTTAGTTCAGTGTTTGAGAGGCTCCCAAGAAAAGTTTGGGAGAGAAGAGGTATGAGACTGACTACCAAACTGAAGGTCTACAGAGCCTTTGTGCTGATCTCATTGTGGTATGCCTGTGAAACATGGACAGTCTGCCAACTCCATGCCAGGAAACTGAATTACTTCCATTTAAACTATCTTAGGAAGATTCTGAGAATCACCTGGCAGGATAAGGTATCAGACACTGAAGTCCTTGCTGGAGCTGAATTGCCAAGCATTCAAACTATGCTTCAGAGAGTGCAACTCTGATGGGCTGGCCACATTGTTCAAATGCAAAATGTATGCTTGCCAAAAAGAGAACTGGCATGGGGCAGGTGATCACGTGGTGGCCAGAAGAAACAACACAAGGACACCCTCAAGGTCTCTCTCAAGAACTTTGGATTTGATTGTGGGACATGGGAAACACTGGCACAGGACCGCTCAGCATGACATGCCCACATAAGAAAGTGTACTGTGCTCTAGGAGCAGGGCAGAATTGAGACAGCAGAAGGTAAATGTAGGATGCGCAAATTTGGAGTATCCACCCCAAATGTTCACACGGAGTATCTGTGGGAGAGAGTGGTAGAGCATTCCAAGCTCGTATTGGTCTGATCAGCCACAGTCTGATACACTGAAACTTAAGTTTATCATGGTGATGCCATTTTGGTCCTCTTCGAGAATGAAGGACAACCACCAAAAAACCAAGTAGGTGCTTAATAAATGCTTGTCGGCTGATCATGGAGTTAAGAGGAAGCAATTTGGAGTTTAGTGAGCAGGGAGAAGACAGGGTGAGACCTTTACTCTAGGAAGGTCACTTTGACAGCTGACTGGAGGTTGGACTGGAATAGGAAGAGAGAAGGCAGGGAGACCAAACAGAAGATTGTTGCAATAGTCCAAGTCTGAGGTGATGAGAGGAGTAGCCATATGAGTGCAGAGAAGAGGGTGTGTACTGGAGATGATGTGAAGGCAGAAATGACATGACTCAACAAAATATTTGACATGTTGGGTGAGTGTGAGAGAGGGGTCAAGTAGGATGAGGTTAGGAAGCCTCCAAATGTAGCTCCTGAGACTGAAGGCTAGAACTATACTTTCTTCCCAGATTCAGTGATGGAGAACTCTGGAAAAATGCTAGGCCAGGTAGTGTTGTTAGTGTTCATCCTTCGTTCTGAAAGAGGGCCAATGAAATCAAGAGGGTCATTTCTTGACTTGCAAGTGAACTGGATTTAAATAAGGCAGAGCTGTGCAAAGCTTCACTTCTCTCAGGCTAGGCTAAGTGTCTTCGTCTTAGGGGAAGCCTCTATCCATCTGTGTACCTGGTGGTCATGGATGGCTAAGGTGTTTTCTTAGGAGAATTATAGTCCAGCTATGGGTTGAACTAGAAAACCTTTTAGGTCTTTTCCATCTCTGAGATTCTGTGAATCTGTTTCTCACCAAATGAAGAGATACGTTAGCCAAGAGTAACACTGGTTTAGAATATGAACACATTTGTGAAATGTCACAACAGCGGAGAACAGTGGAATGCTATGAACAGCATTCCACTTCACAAAACAGTAGAAGTGATTCTGTTATGTTTTGATGATCTTAAAAGAATGGGAGAAGTGGGAAAGAGGAATACATTGGGAGAAGAGGGAAGGGAAAGGAAAAGAGTACAATGGAGAGACACATCAGAGTAGGGAGCGTAAGTAAGCTCTACCTCATTACTCGTGAAGACTTGTGTGCAAGAAGTAGCTATAAAATAATCTAATAAATATATAATTGAAAAAGGAAGTAAGTCGTGCATGTGGCAAGAGCAAGAGAAGGCAGAAAGACAGTCTGAGTGTAAACAGACAGCCTTGGAAACCATGGGAATGTCTTCTGTAGTAGACTTATGGCAGGACACAGAAGCATTCATATCAATGAGCTCATGGATTCATCAAAGTATGGAAGTAAACCAATTTGGATATACACCCATGAACTTACCGAGTCCTTCTTGAACCCATTTTTATTTTCAGTCTTTACTATCTCTCGCAGCAGTGGACTCCATAAGCAGATGCTTATAAAGGAACATTTCCTTTCACTGTAATGAAACCAACTCCATTCAAACCTCAAGGGATGACTTAGTCAAAAAATCTTTGTGAACTTGGTGAACAATCCACAGACAAACTTTTTTATGATTATATGTTTTGATCATAGACTTAGCTTTCATCTTTTCTTTGGTATGTTCTCATATGGAAGCCCCTCCCTTTTCTGGGTAATTTTAGTTCTGTGTTTCTGTAGCATTTTCTTGAGGGGCAACCAAATGTGGAGAATTACAGTAGATGCCCATTATTAGGACTATCCACTAGATGAACACTTTTTTTCCTCCATAATGTGAAAAAGGAGAATGTGATGGTAATTTTCACATTCATATGCCAAACAAACTTTTTGTATATTAGGTTACATACTTGAGGGAATTTTAAGATTCTTACTTTTTTTCCAGAATTATATTTGGAGAAATTTTTTTTGTTTTTTTTTTTTGACCTTCCAGGAATCCCATGGGGAAAGGAAAGCCCTAAAATGTGCTATGTATACAGTGCCAAAATAAACAGCTGAGAAGTGAAAAAAAAAATCGAACCCTTTGTTTACTTTTCCTACACCATACCAAATGATCAAAGTTTCTTCAATGAATAGACTGACTTCATGCAGTGGGCATCAATAGAAAAGTACACAACTGAGATGTTTATATTTGTATCTATACTAATATACAAATAGAAACTAATTTATGGCAAAATTTACATTCCCATTTTCTTAGAACTGTTAGATGGAGAATGTCAGTAGGCTACATCATCTTAATTTAAATTTGCCAACTCTTGTGAGCTCCTGTTTTCCCCAATTCTACATCTTGAAATCAACTTAAGATCATTTCCCAATTTTATCATTCTTTGCTCCACTCTTAGGGGAAGAGGTGACCACATTCTCTTTGATTGTACCAAATTCTCTACGTATACTTCTGGCCATTCCAGTGTCTTTGAGGATCCTGCCCACTTAAGCCATTCTCATTGCTTAAAAATATATCTAGATCTTCTTCATCCCTTAATGATTTCACTTGGTCCTACTTTTCCCTCAAACTATTACTGTCCAGTCTCCTTCCTTTCAGAGACAAACTCCTGGGAAAAAGCTATCCGAGCTCTCCATACCTTGCAATATGGTTTCCCACCTTATCACTCACCTGAAACTGCACTTTTCAGGGTTATTGAATTCTTAATTGCTAAATCCTTCTTGACATCTCTGCAGGATTTGATAGTTGACTAGTCTCCCTGCTCTCTCCTCTCTTAGTTTTCATGACAAAATTCTTGCTTGGCTTTTCCTTTGACCTGTCTGGCCACTCCTTTCAGTCTTCTTTGTGATATCATCAGTCATCCATGTACTCCTCTTTATCTGTGGGTATCCTAAAGCAGTCTTAGACCCTATTCTCTTCTATTTCCACATTCACTTTCTTGATGATCCCATCAACTTTGAGGTTTTAGTTATCACCCCTCTAGAGATTACTTCCAGATCTCTAATTCAACCCTAGCCTTCTTTCTGAATTCTAGTCCAGTATCACCACCTGCCTATTAGATATCTATTAAGTGGTTATCACAAATATAACTCAAAAAAGATGTCATTATCTTTCTTTGCCAATGTGTCTGATTTTCTCTTTCCTATTCCTATGGAGGAAACGATAGCTTCTTTTAAGTTATCCAGGTTCACAACCTAGGAGTCACCCTCAAGTTTTCACTTTCACAACTTATATCAGTTAAGATGCCAAGTCTCATCCATTCTACATTTATGATATTCCTCACACCCATCCCCTTATCTCTACTGCCCTTTCCCCCCTATATTAGGACCTTGTCATCCCTCCCCTGGCCTACTGAGTCACATTCTAACTGCTCTCCTTACATCCAGTCTCACTCTCTCTAAAACCATCCTCTGCAGTATTCAAACTGATATTCCTAACACAGAACTAGTCATGTCAGTTCCCTGGTCAAGACGTTCCTGTGGCTCCATCTTGCCTCCTATCTCCAAGCCCATGCTAGAAATGACCTCTACAGAAGTCATATATAAAAGCCCTTGCTTTCTTCAAAGTTCAGCTCAAGAGCCACCCTACTCGGGAACCCTGTACTAAGCCTCTCAGTTACATGTGATGTCCTTCAAAATTACTTGCATATAACATGTATATGTTATCTAGCTATATTTGTGTTCCTATTTGTGTGTGTGTGTATATACATGCATGTATGTATGTGTGTGCTTGTCTAAAATACTTGCTTTTCTTTGTACACATTTTTCTTAATAGAAGGTAAGCTCTTGGGTAAGAGACTCAATTCTCAATTCCTAGCACAAGGCCCAGCACAGAGTAAGCAATTTTAAGGCATAACGTCCAATATTTTCAAAGTTCAACCAAAAATCTCAGCCATTACAATATCTAGTTTACTTAACTTTGATGACTGAAGTACTGCATCAGGCTGGTTGGATTAGAACTTCTTTCAAACAGTAAAAAGCCTCCAGCTACTTTCAGCCTCCATTAGCTACTTTAAGTAAGTTCTGTGGTATTTTTAAGGTTCCTGAAACAGATGTTTTTTCTCACTGTAAGAAAATTGTCGGGTGTTTTAAAAACATATTCAACAAATCAACTCTCTGGGAACCTCCTGGGAGCCTGGGGCAGCCTCTAATACTCTTTTGTTGGAAGGAGTGGAACCAGATTTGCTACAATAAATGTTTCATATGATCCAAAATTAAAACCTGCATATATGGTAGAATATTTGGCACATTTAATAAACTAAAACCACCTTAACTGGAAGGCAAGTTTTCTTTCATGTTATTCATTTTTGTTTCAGAAAAACTTATCAGTGTTCACCAGTGCAGGCAGAGTCCCATTGGCCAACAAGCAATATGTTTTTCAGGGAGGGAAGGGGGGAAGGAGGGAAGGAAGGAAGGAAGGAAGGAAGGAAGGAAGGAAGGAAGGAAGGAAGGAAGGAAGGAAGGAAAGGAAAAAACAAATATAGGGAGAAAAAACTAAAGAAAGTACTCTGCTTAAGAAGAAAAACATATGAAATTCTTAATGACAATGAAAGTTGTAATTTATTTCAATTATGTTTAAAAGTTTCATTTAAAAAGTCCTAAGACAATGAGGTTAAAACAAGAAAGAAGAACAGATTTATGCAACTACTATTACCTTCTATACACAAGATAAACACAGGTATATTTCAAGTGCCTTCTACTGTTTTTAACCATTGTCACAATTATTCTAGTTATTTTAATTTTCCCAAAACAGAAAAATGAATGATTGCAATAGTGTTTTGTTTACATGACTAAAAATAAACATTTAAATTATAAACACTCAACCAATGAATGGTTGCTTATTAAAATCTGTTTGCATAGTCCACTCTTTTAAGGCTTAATTCCATAAAGACTGTGTCTTCTTTGGGGACACCTACAAAATTCACTATTTAAAAAAAAAAATATATATGTATATGCTTTTGTGGATATATAAGTCCTCTCTGTCTAGTTACATCCCCAAAGTCCTTTAAAAAAGCTCATATGCAATTTTGGAGAAGTTACACATTAAGAAAACCAAGAAAGTCTTGAAAACATAGTTTACTATTATAGTAAAAAACCTGGATTAATTGGAACCCAATTAATCAGAACTCCAACTAGCCACTACTTTTTGAGGATACAAGTCACACAGAGACTCAACAACCATGAGACCTGTTCAAAATTCAAACAAACTCAAGAAACAGACTGCAGAAGACCTAAAGTCCAAGGCACTGCTACAGCTGATTAGTTAACTGAAGGATGTTAAGTCCCCTTGGGGGTGGGGGGGTAGGGAGAGACTGAGTACCAACTAGGGAGGGCAGGGAAAAAAGGAAAGTGATTAGAGCCAAAATGATGGAAGAGAAAGGAAGCTGAACCTGGGAGCAGCAGTAAGGAGGTCAGAAGAAAATGAGGGTAAAATCAAGAAAGGAGGAAAGCTGTTCTGCTCAGTGGTCCTAACATTCTTCATTCACTCACTAAAAATAGACAAAGCCACAGGAAAGAAGATGTGTTTCAAGAACTTATTAAAGGAAGTAATCTCCATGACATGTCCTGAGGTCATTCTTCATTCCCCAAGCATTCCAGTTAATTGAGGATTAGTGCATGTGGCTTCTTTTTAAAAATTTCCCCATGTTCAGTATAAAACTGATAAACAGTTCCCCACCCTTGCTAATCCTCCTATAGTTAAGATAAATCTAAAAGATGAATGATTACAATGAATATACGTCTGTGCTCTCTGCCGTTAGATAAGTGGATTCCTAATTTGAGAAAGCTTACATTTGTCTCCCTCATTCTGTCAAGAAAAATAATGAAATAAAATAAGCCTCCCTCAGTACTTTGACTTTGCATCTTGAGCTTGAAGTGATACCTAAAGCTAAAAGGTTCTGTCTTTGCCATATATAAAGTCCTACCAATGCACATGTATCCAAAGTGCTTCTAACATGAATTATTTCTGTTACGTTTTCTTCTGCCCACTGGACTAATTTACATAAGGACACTTAAAAAATGCAAATCTACAAACATCAAAAAGAAAAGATGACACTTCAAGTGGCAACTTCACCAACATTCAAGTAATAGAATTCCTGATTATACACATTTGAGACAGTTAAAAAGCACTACATATGAGTGATTCCTTACATGACCTACATCAGCTTTGGTTTGAAGTCTGGGAGGGTACGATCACCTGGCTGGCTACTGTTGTTGGTGTTAACCTTTGATTTGGCTAAAAATCAAAACACAAAAACCAAAGAAAAAACCACAAAAACAACAGCATTTAAATAAAAATGAGAAATAATCTTGTTTCATTAGCACTTAAAATTATTGGGTGAAACCAGAAAGCAATTACATATAAACTAACAACACGTGGTACATAAATATATGTTTTTATGTTAAGAATAACAAAAATACAATCTAGTCCCATAGTGCAAAACCACTGTTAAAAGTGGTCCATCTGCTCTAAGAGGATTCCATTAGAGCTTAGTGATCTGGACATAACATTTCCACTCTTCGGAGATCATAGTGCTGTCTCAAAAACAATTAGACCTGGGGATGGCTCATTCGAAGTGTTCGTAACTATGTAGCCATTCTGAGTAACTTCTGGATAATTCCTTCTGAAGTATACCTAAGAAAGAGACAAAAGTGCAAATTTTTATTTAAAAATAATTTTTTTTAACCCATTGATGACTCCTAGTTACTTAAGTCACTCTTTTCTGGTCCTTTGTGAGGTATAAGTATATAGCACTTGTCTGACAAATCAAAATAAGTACAATGGTTAGAACAGAGTCCAATAAACCAGGTGTTTATTCTTCTTAAGAATAAATCCCATTAAAATCCTTACCAGGGCCAGCCTGAACGACCTGTAGATAGATCCACTGTCGTTGTGATCATTCCGATTTATAGATATGTTTTTATCATGACCTTAAACGGCTAAGTAAAATCATTTTAACTGGCTCAAAACACGGAGATAAATTAAAAATGGGGACAAAAGAGGCTGTGAAATCTAGCTTCTGCACAAGGATTCTCATTTTCACACACAAAATGAGCACAATGGATTTGGATGTTAATATCAGGTTGTAATCCCTATATTTTACAAACTATGATTGACAAGCATTGAAACTCCAGAGTAAACGTATGAAACGTCCTGGCGTTTAATTTGTGCGGCAAAGCAGTTATAGGGCCTATAGAAATGTGATCTGGGGATAGGGAACCACCACAAAAAGGCTTTAACAATGACTCAACCAAGCAACTTCTCTAAAATGTAAGATGATACCAAATAATAGGACAGTTCTTTGCCAAGCCTTTGAGTTCTTGAATTCTACCAATTTCTAGCTGAACTAGAAGAGATACAGGTTTTCTGATAAATGTATAATCAGAACATAAAGGAAATGAAATGCTGTCAAGTCTCTCTGTTCCACAATCATCAGTTTTTAGCAGCTGTATCATATCTCTGTTCCTTGACAGATGCGCATAACAAAATGAAATAATGTCAAGACTTGTGGCTCTTATCTAAAAATGTGTTTGGTGAAAAAGGACTTCAAATGTAATTTTTTTTTCAAAGAAGAATGTGAAAAGTTTTGTCTGAGTCTTTAAAACAGAAAATGCACCATCTATCAGAGGCTGACATGTGTCATGAGCCAGAGCTCAAATTCATACTGTTCTGGGGCCATTTTGTACAACCTGACTCCAAATATATTTGTGGGCACCATCAACAAAGAGACTGTAAGAGATAATAGACTTTGCACGCGAGGAAAAAAAACTGTTGAAACACCTATATATTTTGTGTAGCTTTCTTCTTTTTCCTGTTCGTCTCAGTAAGTACTACTCTAAGAGGTATCCTTACATATAAAAATACTGTGTATTGAAACATCATTTAACAAGAAAAAAGTAGGGAATTTTGTGCTAAAGCTTGAACACACCTAGATGAAAGCAATGTACAGCATTTTATGTGTGCAAAGGACTTGAAAATATATTTTCTGAAGTGTCACCCTCGTGTCCATCTCCCCCACCCCTGCAACTGCTTATGCCTTCCCATACAAGGTTCCCCGGTATTTCCTTTGTATATGTTTTATATATCTATATGTGTATATGTTATTCCTGTATTAGAAAGGATATGCATCAAGGAGGGAAACTATTTTTTTCTGTCTTTATATGTCTTACACTTAACTTAGTACTAAATAAATAAGTGTAAAGGCTTCACACCAATTGTGGGGACTTATTTCATGTTTTTTAAGCTATTCTGAAAGCAGAAACTTATTTTAATGGAGACAGATTTTGAGTAATTATGTGGTTTTATATTTATGCATGTATGTGCAATATTGTATGTGTTACATACACACACAGCCCCCAAAAGGGACAACTTTTCGGAACAGAAATATCATGAATAGAAGAATAATGAACCTTCACTTTTTCCCAGGAAGGTTATATCCACTAAAGCAAATATATAGTTATTCACAAAGTACGGAGGGCTTTTGGTCGGGGATACCTAAAAAATGAAGTAAGTGATCATGACCTTTTTCATGACCACCTCAATATAAAAAAAGGAAATCATAAGACCTGTTATTGCCTAGTTGTGGGAACTTAGGCCTGTTTCTAACCACTTGCCTTCAGTTTTCTGACCAGTAAATGAAAGGATTGCATACAATAGTATTTGAGGGCTTTTTCTAACTCTAATAGTCCTATGATTCTACAGTATTATACTAAAATAACTTTAGAATTAGAGACTGAAATGCCTAGCTTTAAACTTGTTTTCCTTTAGATACAGGGCAAGCCCTGATTGGTCCTTTTCTTTATCTCTCTGTCTCTGTTATCTCTCTATCTCTGTCTTTTTGTCTGGCTCTTTTTTAAAAGGTCAAATCTCAAATATGTAGAGACTGGAGTCAAGAATAGTAGTCATTCCCTAACTGATAAATGGATAAAGGATATAAACAGGCAGTTTTTGGAAGAAGAAATTAAAGGTATATGTAGTCATATAAAAATGTTCTAAATCATTACTGATTAGAGAAATGCAAATTAGAACAACTTTGAGATACCATCTTATACCTCTCAGACTGGGAAAAATGACAAATTTTGGAGGTTCTCTTCTCTCTGTGGTGGAAAGAAGTGGAAACTGAGGGTATGCCCATCCACTGGGGAATGGATGAATTAGTTGTGGCATATTGATTATGAAGGAAAACTACTGTGCCATAGGAAATGACAAGAAGGCTGATTTTTAGAAAAACAGGGAAAGACTTGCATGAAATAATACAGAGTGAAACAAGCAGAACCAAAACAATGTTGTATCCAGTAACAACAATATTGTTCAAGGAGTTACCATGAATGACTGGGCTACTGTGAGTAATATGAACATACAACTCAACTATGATGTACTTATAAATGTGGAAGTATGTACTGCATTGTTCCATACACTATCTATCTATCTATCTATCTATCTATCTATCTATCTATCTATCTATCTATCTATCTATCTATCTATCTATCTACCTACCTACCTACCTACCTACCTACCTACCTATCTCTATACGTATATCAAATGTTCGCCTTCTCTAATGCAGGCTTGGAATAAAACTCAAAATGTAACAAAAAGTAAATAAAATGAATTTTTAAAAATGAGACCTATGATTTCATTGGTATAGGAAATTCTCAGTGAGGAATTCCCTGTGCCAATGCAGATCAACAGCTATTCTGAAATTTAAAATCTCAGAGGATTGAACACTTTAGTAGTCTGATGAAGCCTGTAAGACCCCAATCTCAGAATATTGTTTTTAAATGTAAAATAGCAAAATACATAGAATTACAAAGGAAATCATAAAATAGCAAAATACACAGAATTACAAAGGAAACCAGTTGAATTAAAATACAGTTTTCAAAATATATTTTTAAAAATTACGTTCAGAGACCCCAAGTTAAGAACCCTTGTTTAAAGCTATATAGGGGGTCAAAGGATAAGGACAAACATTTCTCAGAAGTGCAAACTGTTACCAACCAAATGAAAGAATGCTCTAAATCATGAATGGGAGGAGAAAAGCCAATAAGAACAAGTCTGTGGACTCACTTCATACCCTACAGACTGGCAAGGATGCCAAAAGGTGAGAATAGTCAATGTGGGAGGTATTGTGAGAAGATAGACATGTTGATGGATCGTTGGTGGAGTTGTGAATTGGTGCAATCACTGTGGAAAGCAATTTGGAATTACATAACTAAAGTGGCTAAAATATCCATATCCTTTGACTGGAGTATTCACAGCTAGGTTTGTACCCAAGGAAGACAAGGATATGAAGAAAGTTTTCATATGCCCCAGAATATAGCAACCCTTTTTGTGATGGCAAATAATTGGGAATATGATAGATGTCCATCAATTAAGGAGCGGCTGAATAAACTACGTTACCTAGATGTAATGGAATATTACCATGCTGTAAGCAATGATAGATGTGATGAATATGAAGAATACAGAAAAGTATGAAAAGACCTACAGGAACTGATGCAGAATGAGGTAAGTAAAGTCAAGAAAACAAAATATATGATGGCTGCAACAACGTAAACTGAAAGAACCACCACCACCATCACCACACACACACACACACACACACACACACACACACACACACACACACACATCAAAAGTGAATGCCGCAAAATTACAAAAAGTAAGCATGCCTCCATAGAAGAGATATGTGGAGACACAGGCACCAAACAAATCTGCAGGGTTGGGAGAGTCACAAGTGTTGTACGTAGAATGTCAAGTTCAGACTTTTTCAATGTATCAATCAGTTATGCTAATTTTTTCCCCTATTATTTTTTTCCTTTAAAAATATTATTTGTTATATGGGAGGACTACTGGGAGAAATTATGGTGATGTAAAAAAAGACATTAATAAAAATTTTTTTTTTTTAAAAAGCTCTTTTTAGAGTTTCTTGGGGACACTTTTAAAGTTAAGTGACTTTCCTAGGGTAACAAAACCAATATAAGTCAGGGATCTGATCACAGGAGGTCTTCCTTGATTCTAAGGTACTATTACGCCATGCTGCTGCTCCATACTTTTCATATATGATGGGAACATGCCAGTCACCAGATGTGGTATGTATGTCAATCAGTGCCTGGCTCAGTCTTTTTCTCCTCACTAACTCTTGCCCTCATTTTAAGAGATTTAAACATAAAATCAATACTTCCTCAAACACCCTAACCTCACAGTTCCTCAACTTACTTTATAAGACCTACTCCTCCACAGTAACTCAGCCACACACACAAAGATGGTCATGCCCTTAATCTTGCCATCACCTACAAATGCTCCATTTCTATGTTCATGAATTCTGAAATTCTTACCTGATCTCAATTCTCCCATGGTTCTACTCTCTCAGTTGAGAACCTTGCCTCATCCTTTGCTGGAAAGACCAAGACCATTCTTGGAGACCTACCTTTCCTTTTGCACGCTTCTTTTATCTCACAACACCCAGGTATCTTCTACCACTATCTCCTATTTCACTGTTGTCTCATGTAATGAGATGGCCCTTTTCTTTGCCAAGGCAAATTCTTCTAGGTACACAAGTGATCCCACTCCATTCAGTTTTCTCCAGCAGATTAAATTTTTCTATTATTCTCAGTTTTTCACTAATTTTTAATCTTCTATTTACTGCTCATTTCTCTGCAATCTACAAACTTGCCCAGGTTTTTCCCATCTTCAAAATCTTCATTTGATCCATCCATCTCCACTAGACATCATCTTATAACTCTCCTTCCTTTTGTGGCTAAATTTCTTTTTTTTTTTATTTTATTTTATTCTGAATTTAAGAAACAAAATAAGCATGTCCATAACATGTCCAAAAAGTTATTAAACTGCCTATACTCTTTGATCCAGCAATATCTCTACTAGGTCTGTTTCCAAAGATGATTAAGGAAAAAGAACCTCTACGTTCTTAAATATTTATGGTCACTCTCTTGGTGGTGGCAAAGAAATGGAAATTGTGGGGATGCCTATCCATTGGGGAATGGCTGAACAAGTTGTGGTAGATGATCATGATGTTGACAAGGTTCCTCCACTTCCTCCTTTCTTATTCTTTTGAACTCTCTACAATTTAGATTCCATCTTCCTCATTTAACCAAAACTACCCTCACCAAAGTTACTCATCATCTCTTAATAGCCTAATCTAATGAACTTTTCTTAATCTTCATCCCCTCTGCAGCCTTTGACACAGTCAATCACTTTCCTCCTTGATATTCTCTTCTGTCTAGGTTTTGGTGACACTCTTCTGGTTCTCCTCTTACCTATCTGACTACTCCTTCTAAGTCTCCTTGGCTGGATCTTCATCTAGGAAAAGTATATTAACTATGGATGTCCCACAGAGCTCTCTCCTGTGCCCTCTTCTCTTTTCTTTTTTTTTTTTTGTTTTCCTTGGTGATATCATTAGTCCCACACATTGAATCATCATCTCTATGTTGCTGATTCTCAAATGAACCTACCAGTCCTAAACTTTCTACTGATTTCTAGTCTAGTATCTCTAATGACCTACTGGGCTTCTTGAATTGTACTTTCTGTAGACATCTTAAATTCAACATATCCAAAAGTGAACTCATTATTCTCACCCTCAAACCTTTCCCTCTTTCTAACTTCTCTATTATTATTGAGGGTAAATATGAGACAGGACCTGAAGGCAGATATTCTCGGCTCCAAAGCTGTCCTTTATCTCTTAAGCCATTCCATTTCTCATCACAGAAGAAACACTAAATAAATAACTGAAGAAACCCCTCACCAAGCAATATTATCTGGTGTTTTGTGTAGAAGGTTAGTGGACAGCCATCCTACAGTTTTCTGCATCTAAAAAAATTATTTATTACTATGAAGTAATGAGTGGCTCATGTATCAGAGAGTGATTCAGATTGCCTGCATCAGCTTTTTTGGAAAAGAACAATGTGGATCAAGAAAGCCTGACTGGGAAACACCTGTTTCCAGATGTTAAATTTCCTGTTGCTCAAGAATGAGTCCTAATCTGCTGGAGTGAAAGCCTTGTTGATTTTGGCTAATTCCCATGATTTTACAGTTTTGATTGATGCACTCATGTTTAATGCTTGCACGTTAGAGAGGCTGACGATTTGAAAGCTAGTGCTCACAAATGCTAGATGTGGATACAGCTTGCCAAAAAGATCTCAACTTGAATGACAATTGTGATAAAGATGATTATGTTACATATTTCTCTGAAGAGGTGTCCTGGACTAATAAGCTAAGGGGAAGACCAAAAATTTAATTGCTCTGTGATCTTGTGTAAGAAGTTTCATCATAAACGTATGATCAATCTAAGGAAGATTGCTAAAAAAAATTTAGTCAAGAACTTCTAACAAGGCAAATCAGCCTTGTGATGGCTGTTGTTTGGTGTAACCAAAAGAATACTACACTGATCACTGCAATGATCTATCACTATTCCAAAGGACTGAAGAAAAACGTGTTACTCACTCTCCTGACAGACAAGATGAGTTTGAGGTACAGAATGGGACGTACATTTTAAGACGAAGCCAATGGGGAGATCTGTTTTGCTTGACTCTGTAAATCTGATACAAGTGCTTTAGTCTGGGGACTGGTGAGGATGATGAAGGAAGAGAAAGGGAAATGGCTGACCAAACTGTGGTATGTAAATGTCATGGAATATTACTGTGCCATAAAAAAGACAAATGTGATGAATACAAAGAAACGTGAAAAAATTTAAATGAACTGATAGAAACAAATAGATGGAACCAAGAAAACAATATACGTCATGATTACAGTTTAAACAGAAAGAAAAATCATACAAAAAAGTGAATGTTGCATAAGAACAAACATGACTCAAAAGAAGACATATGTGAAGACACTCCCCACCCCACCCTACTGCAGAGGTTGGGAGATTCACAGTATGGCACATATTTACAGACTTTTTCAAAGTATTGTTATGTATATTTTTCTCTTTTATTTTATTGTTTTGTCTTAAAAATATTATGTTATATGGGACAATTCTCTGGAAATTGGGGACATACTGGGAGAAATCATGGTGATGAAAAAACCCAACAAGAAAAACAACAATAAAGGAAAACAATAAAAGCTCATTTTTAAAAAAGATTATGTGGTCTATCTGGAGGACAGACCAAAGAGGAGATACTTTTGGCAAAAGGATCACTTAGGTAGCTGCTGTAATAGTCAGCTGAGAACCGTCAGGGTTATCATATCAAAAAGTGAAAAGGATGTATTGCAGAAGCCTTATCAAATATAATAATTACAGTATGTAAACCAGAATTTAAAAAATAATGAATAACGTAGTTAGCAAATTTGCAAAGTCCTTTAAAATGACAAAAGCTCTTTTACAAATAGCATCTCATTTGATCCTCTAAATAACCCTGAAAAGCAGGTGCTAATTATTATGGTCATTTTACAGATGAGGAACTGAGAATGACAAAGTTAAGCTACTTGCTCACAGTCACACATCTAGTAAGTAGATTTGAACTCGGATCGTCCTGACTCCAGGTCCAGTGTTGTGTCACCTAACTGCATATTTAACTACATTATTCCCACTGAGAATATTAATAATTTTATCATGAACAAGAAGGGTTTTGTACTACTATTAGATAAAGTAAAAATAATTTTCACGTATCTTTTATTTAAATTTTCACCCTTTAAAAACTCCTATTTTATGTAATCTTTATAACGTGTATAATGTATTAGTACAGTAGTACACACACGTAATTATAACCCCCGGGGACTTGTCTGGGCATTTCCATTTCACCAAACATGGCGGCACCCTGAAGGGCCTTTGGAGAATATCCAGATTGCCTAGCACTGAGGACTCTGTGTCCCTGATCACACAGGCAGGTGTAGCCTCCTATGAATGACTCCCTGTGTCTTGAAAACCGCCTATTCTTTCTGCTTCACTTTCTGGCTTATGTTCTTTCTTGTGTACTCCTTGCTGCACATTTTCCCATCACAAGGGTGCCATGAACTGAACTGGTGAAGGGGAAGGCCTTCTTTACCCTTCACTGTCTTTCACTCTGGTTTCTAGAAATGATACTGGGTGTGTTTGCTTCTGTTCTGTTTTGCTTGCCCTTAATCCCACTGGAGCCACGGTGATGACCCTGGAGCCAGCAGTGTAGATGAGATGGTGCAGCTAGGCTGGCACAGAAGCCCCAAGAAGCCAGGGTGGCTGAGACTTGAGCCCTGTGGCAGTTTTGGTCTTAGAGCTGGTACTGTGTTTGACAGTAACTGAGCTAAACTAGGCACCTAATCCCCTTTTCTTCCCCAGAGATTGAAGTAGTACGAAGGGTTAGTTCTCAAGGGAGGGGAATCATGCTTCCCTTGAGGAGTAACATATTTGTGATTGTGATTATACCTTTTGAAGTAAATATTTTGGTATAAAAGCTAATCTTTGGCTAATGGAACTGGGGTGTATTTGAGGAAATATCATCAGGGGGCCTGGAACCATGTATGGGAGCCTTGGAGGAAGGAGTGAAATGTAATATAGCCGGCCTTCAGCCAGCAGGTACCAGGCTGGTCTGTTACATAATTTACGTGGGACTATATGTGATGGAGGATGTTAGTCATGCCTGGCTCCGTGATTCCATTTGGGATTTTCTTGGCAAAAATGCTGAAATGGCTTGCCATTTCCTTCTCCAGCTCATTTTATAGATGAGGAAACTGAAGCAAACAGGGTTTAGTGACTTGCCCAGGGTCACACAGCTAGCAAGCGTCTGAGGCCAGATTTGAACTCACAAAGATGAGCCTTCCTTTCCTGATTCCAGATCTGGCACTCTATCCACTTAATTTCTCTGGGCTTCAGTTCCCTCATGTATAAAATGGTGTGCATTGGAATCAATGGTCTCTGAGGTTCCTTGAGCTCTAAAGTTATGATTGTATCATCCTCAGAGCACTGGGCACTTAGTAAAGACTATATATATCAGTTGAATTAAAAGTGGGGGAACATACAGATTGTCTCTGACTTCTTTGCTAGCTTACTAGGTCCTGCGACAGTTTCCTGCGCTGCTGGCATGGTTTTTGAGTTCAAGGTTATTTCCATACCTTGGTCAAATCAAAGCAAATCAAGTACTTATTTAGCATTTACTATATGTAAGAGACTGTGCTAAATGCTGGGAATACAAGAAGCAGTAAGAAAAAGATAGTCCATGCCCTCAATGAACTTACAACTCTAATGGGGAAAAGAAAATATAAAAGGAAGCCGATGAGCTGGGGAGGGCAAGAATGCTGTGGGGAGAGAGAGGATGGGGCATGATGGAGAAAGTCTGGAGTCAGAAGAATGAAAAATGGACACTTTCCTTAAAATGGAGGTTCTGTGCCACAGGAAAGCATCTGATTAAGACTTAGGGGAGGAAATACTTTATATGCTGTCATAATTCATTAAAAATTACTCATTGAAATCAGTTTAATTTTTACCTATATCCTTTTTTTTTTTTTTGCTTTGAAAGTTAAGCCTCTCAGTAGGAAGAAACCAACTCTGTACCTATTTTGTAACCTTGCCTATATTAAGTTACTTGATTATGATGATGGATAAAGTCTCTCCAAGTCCTTTGTAGCCTCATAATTCTGTGGATATGCCGAACAAGCAGCAGCTCAATCACATGAAATGCCTAGTCCCTTGATTTAAGAGAAAGTTGACTGATTCCTGAGATAACAATTTATTTGTCTGGAGGAAGATCGCTGCTATGTTTCACCCAGAGTTTGGAGGATGATTCTGCTTTGACAATTTCAGGACCAGAATACATTAAATAGAACCGCAACTTCTGGATTTTCTAGTGACAGAGGTTGTGTTAAATATATTGGTAAAATAAAAATGTACCCTGAGGGGCCCCCCCAATGTGTGTGTGTGTGTGTGTGTGTGGTATGTATATACATATACACACATACATACATACGTATAACACCTATTATATATATGTGTATATATTGTCTATCATCTTTCTATCTGTCTGATTGTCCATCTATCTAAGTATCCATTCATTCATCCATCCATCCATCCATCCATCCATCCATCCATCCATCCACCCATCCATCCATCTATATCTATCTCCCTAGCAGTTCGTAGTCAAAGTCCCATTTGGATAAAGGAAAAATAAGGGATGAAGAAAGTCTTGAAATGTAAGTACTGATAGGGATACTCTAGGGCCAAAAAGACATAACTTGTTAGGCATTATGAATCTTAGATTAACCTTGGCATTTCTACTAGTGTTTTGTAACCTGTTCCAAAGGAAGTTAGTTATTTCCTATTCAGATCTAAGCTCCTTCAGGCCATCCTGAAACTACCCATATGAACACTGTTCAGAATTAGCCTGACCCCAAGAAACATCAAACAACTAGGATACTACCACAGCCTTTCCTGATGCCGGTCATTCCTTTGCCATGCTGGGAATTCCTCCAAGCCTCCATGTAGGACATGTATCCTGTTCAGGTAATTAGGTAGCATCGATCCTTGAGACATATATGAATAAAATGAGCAGCCACAAATTAACTGGGGGAAGCCATGATCACTGTCTATCATGAACTATGTACAAATGCAGAAGGGTTTCCTTTCGTGCTTAAGATTACCATAGGAAGAAAATGGTTCAAATTAGTCTGTGTTGCTTATCCAAGTAAACCAACAATGTCCTTAGGGTCAATGAGTTCTTAATTCTTTGAAATGAAGGCCTGAAACTCCAGATCTAATTTGGCTTTCTCTGGACCAGTGGTTTCAGAGCACCAGGGACTGGTGATTGAGGGTGAGTTAGTTAAAGGCCTGGTCATGCACACGTAACCACCAAAGTCTCTGAATGTTTGAAAACATTTTCTATGAGGTTCTGGTACACCCCAGGGAGTGACTTAAATATCTGCCAACAATTAAACAGTAGTCCCCAAACTAACCATGCAGAATCTACATTTCACAGGCCAAGCCTAAGGATATCTGTATCTATAGATACACACACATACACACAGTGTGTACATGTGGGTATATAAACACACCAAAATACACTACCAAACGCTAATATTATAACATACTCCCCTGCAAATAAAAAGTTAATCTAGATGTTTTATGAGTACGTTTTATTCTTTAAACTGTCAGGACAGTTGAATAAAAATATATAGTATACTTGAAATATATACTATATATGTGTGTGTGTGTGTGTGTGTGTGTATATACATGTATATACCCATATATCTAAAATATTCTGTTACATAATATTATGGCCTACATTCTAAACATTTTCCATATTACCTTTCCAAACTGTTACATAAATTATTAAATGAAACACCAACCAACACCCACTTATGAAATTAATATTATATGTCAAGGACTGGGGATAAAGAAAGAAAACAGCCCTTGTCCTCAAGAAACTTCTACTCCATCAGAAGAGAGAAGCCCGATGGGAGCTTTAAGGTAGGAGGTGATGGTAAAATATTTGTTGAAAGAGCTGTCCCCTCCCCTTGTAGGGGAGAGGCCTTTTAACTTTAACACAGTAAAGAATGTGTTAGTTGAGTCTGAAGAAGGTCAGCGGGCTAAAGACAGGCTGAACCCAGATGAGATCAGACAGCAACATCAGAGGAAGAGTTCTTCTTTTATGAGGATGCCCTGGGCACTTGTACTTCCTAAAGGTGCATCTAAAGGTATGGAGAAACTACAGGTATTCTAAGAAGAACCTGGTAAGTCTCTCCAAATTGCACCAACATATGCAAATGTATGCAGGGGGAGGGGATGGCAAATACACATGCTCCAGAATATGGATCAAGAAGGAAGTCTTTCAGACCATACAGAAATCTTGTACTTGTGTGCAGCACTTAGGTGTTCCCTCACTCACAGGCCCTCAGAAAGCTTTTCTAGTATTTTGTGTGTGAGAATCCTTTCAAAACCATAGTTCATGAATCCCCGGTGATGTGCACATTTTTATAAATCAACCATTAGTCATAATAAAGACTAAAGCAAAGGCTCTTAGTTTTTATTAGCATAAATTTAGATCTAGAAATAAAATTAATTGTGTACATGATTTTTAAAATGTTAAGTGATTTCGAAAAAGAATAATAGCCACCTCTAAGGCACTTTCCTCATGATGGGTCTGTGAAAGAGATGAGGTTAATGTTATTGTCTCCATTTTACAGATGAGGAAACTGAGACACAAAGGTAAAGTGACTTACATAGTGGAGTTGGGAATCAAATCCAAGCCTTCTGATAACAAGACTCATTCACTTTCCACTATTCTATGCTGTTTCTCTTAAATTAAACCCGTATTGTTAAAATAAATACAATTCTAAGCAAAGTATCACTAGGCAGACGTAATTTCTCTTGCTGAGTCTTTGCAGGTTTCATTTCAAGTTGAGATGTATTTTTAAGACCCAGTTATGAAGCTGAAATCCTGAAGGTTTATAATTGGAAAAGCTTAACTATAGTTGCTTTTAACTATAGTGGAAAACAGTGCTTGTTAAAAGGCTGTGGAGGGTAAAAGTGCAGAGTCAGATGCTAATTACACCTTCTTGGCAAAATCTTACCTGCTTTGCTGTTTCAGTGAGGATGGTGGCTTCGGTCTTGCCTGTTTGCTGCACCATCTTATAAAACAGGCTTTCTCTATTTTGGAGCAAAATATATGGCTCATCATATTCTTTCAGTCTTCCTGCTTCCAAAACCTGTTAATCAGCAAAAGCAAACATCTTAAAACACAATGCTTTGCAGCAAGGCATTATGATGAACATAATATTTCGGAAGAGGTAAAGGAGGGAGACAGACAAGAGATGGTCTATTTAGGTGGTCCAGATGAAGAGACTGTTCAAAAGGTTTGATTATACCCCATTCCTATTCAGCAAAGAAAGATCTAAAGCTTTCTAGTAGAAGTTCTCAATTATTTACTAAAATCATAATTTTTATAAAGTATGTCTCAAGTAATGGTTTTATTCCCAATCAATAAGCATTTACTAATTCCCTACTCTGTAGTCGGCACTATGCTAAGTGCTAGGGATACAAAGAGGCATACTATAGCCCTTTGCTACTATTAATAAGCACTAAAAAGGATGAAAAAGCTTCCTGATTTTAGAAAACAGACATTCTTAAGAATTTTATGGCTGCTAGATTGAATTACACCAAATCCGATCTAAATGGTGAGTGATGTGGTGGCATGTAGAAAGTGATGTCTGTGACAGCTTAGATCAGGAAGCCTGAGAAAGTCAAGGAATACTTAGGTGAAAGAGCTCCGAAATTTCATGAGATACACAGTATAATGGTACACAGGTACCACTAGAAATCTGGAATACACTGTGGTCAAAGATGAAAAATCTATTTGGGTGGAACACACCACGGTGCATGAATATAAGAGAGACACATAGTCCATAACTTGAAGGAGTTAACATTCCAATTAGGGTCAGGGGAGATGATGAAACACTAATGGGGAAATGGTAGACAGGGAAGGGTGTAAATCTGGGAAGTCAAAATCAGGATTGTACTTTAATACTGTAATAGTGGAAAGCAAGGGGAACAGGCTGCTATCTAAGTAGCTTTAACATCATTCATCCGCATAGAAGAAATCTCCAGAAACTTTATTTTCAATTTGAATCGGACTTAAGAATGGTGGCAAAGAAAAGGAAATTAAAGAGGATATCCATCAACTGGGACTAGTTGAACACATGGTTACATACGATTGTGATGGAATACTATTGAGCTGTAAGAAATGGTGAGCAGAATGCTCTCAGAAAAACCTGGAAAGACTTACAGGAACTGATGCACAGTGAAATGAGCAGAACCAGGAGAACGCTGTATACAGTAACGACAATATTGTATGATGATCACCTATGAATGACTTGGCTATTCTCAGCCATGTAATGACCCAAGATAATTCTGAAAGACTTACGATTAAAAATGCTATCCGTTTCCAAAGAAAGAACCAAAGGAGTCTGAAGGTAGACTGAAGCATACTTTTTCTTTACTTTATTTTCCTTATTTTTTTTGTCTGTGTTTTCTTGTACAACATGACCAACATGGAAATATGTTTTGCATGACTGCACATAAATGACCTATATGACACTGTTTGCCTTCTCAATGAGGGGAAGAGAGGACAGAGGGAGAGAACATGGAACTCCAAAGAATGTTAAAAACTGTTACAGGGGAAAATAAAATTATTAAATTTACAAAAAGGAATTGGACTAAAGAAGCAATTATATTTAGCACCAGATTCTAATGATTATGGTCCATTTTGCTGTTGTTTCAGTCCCTTCAGTCATGTCTAACTTTTCATGACCCTATTTGGGGTTTTCTTGGCAAAGATAAATGGTTTGCCATTTCCTTCTCCAGATCATTTCAGAGGAGAAAACTGTAACAAAAAAGGTTAAATGACTTGCCCAGGTTCACACAATTAATAAGTTTTTCAGGTTGAATTTGAACTCAGGTCTTCCTGACTTTAGGCCTGGTGCTCTATCCACTGCACCACCTCGCTTCCCTTTTGGGGTCTACTTATCTATTTGCAGAATGATCTAAGTCTCTAGCTTCTCTTTTCTTTCTTTTGCTGCCTGCCTTTTGGCTATTTTACTACTCAATACCTCAAGCAGAGGATAAACAAGGAAGGAGGGTTTTGGGGTAGGGGGAAGGAACTTTGTACTTTCCTACTTATTAGTGGCTTTGGTTAATGGTTTTGAGGCTTGGGTTGGTGGTACGAAAAACTGGAACAGTTGGCCCAAATGAGGCTCTTAAGAGTTCCTGTGGATCTCAATGACTAAGTCCATCTTTTTTAACTATTACTATAAGAAATTGAGAATTAACTAAGAAAAATCTCATACTAAGGAAAATTTTCTTTGTATCGAATAGCAGTGCCCAATTTAGAATTTGTGATAAGATATTTGACATTTTTAAGCAGGGCACATTTAAAAAAAATATATACCCAGGTATCTCAGTTAATTCCGTCCCACCTATTTTAATCTGAAATATTTATTAGATCCCATAAAGGATGTTTTCCTATTAAGCTTTTGTTTACTACAATGAATCATTGTTTAGGGTAGCTCTCTCAAAAGACTTCAAGAATAATTGAATCTGTCACATCCACATAATAATTAAGATGTCCTATAATTTGGCATTCCAATTTAGATGCCCTGAATGTATAATTTTCCTTAAGTATAGCATTAGAGAGTATAACCACTCCTACTGAAATTAAAGAAAATACACAATTTCTAAATACAGGCTTCACTCACATTAAGGACTATGCAAATAAAATAAACCAAATTACTTGTTAAATGATAAAATGTAATCGCTACAATAAACATTATGACTCCAAATTCACGGGAAAAGCTATAGAAGGCTTAGGAACAGTTTACTTTTCCTGTCCAATTCTGAACGAATTTATAAATTCTGTGGAAAGGTGTATGAGGGGAATAAGGAATAGTTTGAAAACACAATCCATGCTATGTTCAGAACTAAACAGTGATATTCCTT
Organism: Notamacropus eugenii; assembly: GCF_028372415.1. NCBI lineage: Eukaryota > Metazoa > Chordata > Mammalia > Diprotodontia > Macropodidae > Notamacropus > Notamacropus eugenii. The sequence goes on along the minus strand of NC_092877.1, from coordinate 232,764,532 downwards.
CATTTTATAGATGAGTAAACTGAAGGTTGGAGAGGGGAAGAGATTTGCCAAGGTTACACCGTTAGGAAGTATAAGAGGCAAAATTTGAACCTAGGCTTTTCTGGTCCTACCTCAACATTTTACTATGGCATGCAGGCGTTCATGACTGTAGATTGGCAACAAGCCTCATACTAAATGACAATGGGGTCATATGTTTTCTTACAGTTATGTGGGGCTTCATCGGCATGAGAAATTAGTGATTAAGCCCTCCAGTTCAGAGGCATTCCTCTAGTTGAAGAGTGTCTTTTGTCATGATTTGTATTTTTGTTTTCACTTAGGACAAAATTACGAAAATTTACTTTACATTTTTTTAGGTAAGCTTCTTAAAATTATAAAATGAAAATATACAACTCCAATCTTTTTTGTTACAAGTCATATCAAAGTACAATACCCTTAAATGAACTGGAATTTCACATCCAGAGCCTGGGCATGAATGACAACTGCCTGCTAAAAGACTGCTAGTTAAGACAGATGATAGCTCTGACTTCTCCAAGCGATAGATCCGATAGGAATGGGGCCACCATACTACAATCCCAATAAACAATAGGTCTACCCACAAATAAACTGGCAAATAGGAATAGTACTGCATGTTCCCTCTTATCAGATATAAAGACTAAATATTCTAGTTTTCTGGTATTCCTTACAGTAGCAACACCCTTTCAGAAAGAAGGTATTTTCCTAAATTGGCTTTGTGTGATTTAAAAAATGTTTACACACCCATGCAAATATGTTTCTTAATCCCACTTCTCCTGTGACTAAAACTGTGCCTTGGGCTCAGACTACTTATTGTGCTCCTGTCAAACTCATGTAAAAACAAAAAAGGATATTTCCATTTAATTATGAGGAAATATCTTTATTAGAACAAGCAATCCTTAACACGGAGATGTGCTAAATAGGACATAACTGCCATCAACTGAAACTTTGTATACATACTACCCCAGCCAAGGTTTTATAGACTCCTTGGACAGGGGATATCGGCTCATTTACAAGATGGCGCCACAGCTCACTGTGTTGGTAAAGTAAGATAGACTTGAGACTGTTCTGCATCATTTTTGCTATCCACTAGAAGGCTTTGAGAGTTACTTAGCTTTTCAGATTACAAAATGAACCATAAAAAAGAATTTGAGGAATTATGACGCCAGTACCAAGAACTTCTGAACAATGTAGAGGTGTGTGAAAATTGGAATAGGATGCTTTATGAAGCAATGAGCACTGTAAATGCACAGACATGAATGGGATGACCACTGTCAATACTGTGGACAAGGTCTGGACTAAATACGCAAGATAAATAAATATGGAGATCCTTCCACTCTAGGATTCTGTATCTCAAGAGCTGAACATCAGAAGCTGCTTCCCTGCAAGGGGTTAGGGAATTTATGCTACGTTCCTTGACAACAAAGGCCTATTGCTGAACTGGGTGTTAGTCACATGTGTATTCTGAACCACTGCTACAGATCTGAGTCTTCTGAGTAAAACTCATTAAAATAATCAGCTCCAAAGTGAAGTGACAACATTTTGAAATTAAATGGACCACAAAATAGTAATAAAGTAAAAAAAAAAAAAAAACAGCCTTTATACGGAGGAATCAGAGGAGTTAGAAATGAGTTAACTCAGACACTATCTAGCTCAACACCTTCTTTTTGCAGGCCAAATCACTTAGTTATGGAAAATGGGGTGGCATCCAGGACTTCATGCTTCAAATTCAGTGTGCCTTTTACTATCCATGCGGTAAACAGTATGATGGCAGTTACAGGGGTGTGATGGGAGGATAGACGCAAATAGACAATACAGTTTTGCATATGATCCTTGTCAACAAGACTACACTTGAAGAAAGACAAAACAGAGCCTTCCATCTTTGTAGCTCTTTATAGATTATGAGGTGCTCTCTGGCCCAACAACTTGTGAAGGTGGTATTGTAAATACTATTACCATTATTGTACAGATATGAAAATTGAGGACCACCTGGATGAGACAGTCTATCCTTATGGCTACTGCTCTTCCTATTACACCATGCTGTGTCTCCAAGCAGTCAGGCAGCCCATCTACCTGGCCTCGGGTTCTGTTGTTTGCTTTTCATGTCATTATGTGACATTAAACAAGCTATCTAATTTTAGTATTCAAGCTTCTATCAGCCAATAAACATTTATTGAATACCTACTATGGGCCGGGCACTGTGCTAAATGCTGGGATAAAAAAGAGACAAAAGACGTTAAGAACTAGTAAGGCGTTCACCATCCAAAGGAGGAGACTATGAGCAAACAGGCTATCTTCAGGATAAAATGGAAATAAGTAAGAGAGGAAAGGCATCAGAATTAAGGAGGGTTGGGAAAGGTTTGCAGTAGAAGCTGAGATTTTCGTTGGGACTTGAAGGAAGCCTGAGAGGTCGGTAGGCAGTGAGGAGGAGGGAGAGCTTTCCAGGCATAGGAAATATTCAAAATATTCAAAGATATGGAGCACTCATAAGATGTGGGATGTGTGTGTTCATCCTTTATTCCCAAAGAAGACCATGCCATCCAAGAAATAATGACATGACTTGCACTTGACTTTGTTTTGAGTGAGGGAGGGCTGTGCAGGTCACCAGCCTCACTTCTCCTCCAGAGCCATCTGAATCCAGTGACCAGATATTCATCAGGAGATGACCCAGGATGAGGCAGGTGGGGTTAAGTAACTTGCCCAAGGTCACACAGCTAGTGAGTGTCAAGTGTCTGAGGTGACATTTGAACTCAGGTCCTCCTGACTCCTGCACTGCTGCTCTATCCACTGCACCACCTAGCTGCCTCTTAAGATCTAGGATAATGTCTTACTCAAGGAACAGTTAGTACCACTGGATTGAAGAAGATGGAGTATAGTGTAAGAAGACTGGAAAGGCAGGAGGCTAAGTTACGAATGGCTTTGAATGCTAAATAGATGATTTTGTATATGATGCTGATGGTGATAGAGAGCCACAGGAGTTTACTGGCCAGGAAAGAGGCTACATGAAAATTAAGGGACCATTTCAAATTTTGGTTGGAACTATTAAAATATTCCAAGTCAAGGTGTTCTGATTCAAATGCTTCCCAAAGCCTTCCTAAAAGTTTCTTTGAAATCAGTAGCAATAAAGAGCCAGTTATATATTTAACAACTTCTCTGTTTCTGATTTTGCTTCTAACTAATTTTCTATCCAACTCCATTCCTACACTTCCACCCCCACTGGGCTTCACAGCCCAATGTTTTCAATGTTAATCACTGTTTTGTTTATTGCCCAGAAAACCTGAGAGTCATATCTCTCCAGACATTTTTTTTTCATGATACAAAAGGGCAAAAACGTGCCCTTGCATGCGGTGGAAAGCTCTACATAAAACCAGTAACAAAACATCTAGATAGTCTCAATAAGGGATCACGAAATTATAAATGTGGAAACAGTATTGAAATATAGCTTTAAATAATTGACCCTTAGTTGTTGCTGTTTTTTTTCTCCAGGTATAAATTACATGTTTTATTTTTTCAAAGAAAACACCTCGGAGAAAAGGGCTCTTGTTTATGAAGAGCTGAGAATCTCGGGTGGGGTATGGGGTGGGGTCTAAGATTATGAAATCACACAGCTGACAGTAAAGAGAGGAAAAAAAACCCAAGATCCCCTTTTGGTCCTGAACACTTTCTCTGTCATAACTCTACAGCAGTCTCCAGCTGATGAAAACTAAATAATCCCATGACTCAGACAATATTTTCTGTTGTCATTTTTCAGTTGGGCCTGATTCTTTGTGACCTCTTCTGGGGTTTTCTTTGCAAAGAGATACTGGAGTAGTTCGCCATTTGCTTCTCCAGCTCAATTTACAGATGGGGAGACTGAGGCAACCAGGGTTAAATGACTTGCCCAGGGTCACACAGCTAGTAAGTGCCTGAGGCCAGATTTGAACTCAGGAAGAGGAGTCTTCCTGACTCCAGACGTGTTGCTCTATTCACCGTGCCAACTATCTGCCCTTTTGCTTTAGGTATAAATTACATGTTTTATTTTTTCAAAGAAAACACCTCTAAAAAGCGACTCTTGTTTATGAAAAGATGAGCATTGTAAGGGACCGGGGTGGGGGAAGTAAGGTTTGGGTTGGGTCCAAGATTATGAAATCCCATAGTTGAAGTTAAGAGGAGAAAAACGACAACACAGTGACTGATCGGATCCCCTTTTGCTCCTGAAAATTTTTTGTCTTAACTCTTATAGCAGTCTCCAGCTGATGATAACTAAAAAATTCCATGATTCAGACAACATTACCAGTGGAACAATTTCAGAATTCTCTTCTCAACCTCTAACTACATAGAGAAAAAGTGAAGCAGGTACTAGAGCATACTGGGATTCTGAGGCAAGGCTGCTTGTGCTGTTGGCTAAAGAGAAGGCAAGTCACAAAGAACTAGCTAATCCTACAACCCAGCACAGAAGCTGTCTCCAATGGGGAGATAGTGCTATCTGGAGAAAGAGGATTTCTAAATTGTCTGTCTTGCTCCACTGTTTTGTAGCAAATGAGCAAATGAAGATTAAATTAGCTGTCATTTATGACTATACTATGTTAAATAAAGTTAAAATCGAGAGAATGACTTTATAAATTGGCATTCTAAGCCTAACAAATCAATGGCATTTAACGAACCAAAACTGGGCAAATCCCTTTGGAGAGCCAATCTATAAACAAAGCTATTAATTAGGTCGCAGTTATTTCCTAACAAGCCCTTTGTTTGATTTAGTTAGAGTAAACAAAACCCTTTCCATCCTTCTTTGTAGAGAAGTATTCACCAGTGAAGCAAAATTCAATTATTACACGACTTTATTATGACAGTGACACTGGCTGGCCACTTCACTGGAATGCTGTACTCTCCTGGTCTCAACCTGAGCTTGCAAACATCAGCAGCCCCAGCTGTTTTACTCAAAAGGCTTCAAGTTTACTGTACTTAAAATAATGAAAAGGAGAACATGATTTAGTTTGAGAAGATCTAGACTGAGGGGTGTGTGGGGGATGTTTTTGTATTGTGTATGTGGGGAAGTGGCTTGGTTTGCTTTTTAGTTTTTACGTCCCCCAAATTACCTTAGACTTATTTTGTATACAATTATGTATATAAAGAGAGGTAGGGGAGTTGGCTTGGATGCCAAGAACACCTAGGATCAAATCTAGCCTCTGATACGTACATATTGACCCTATGACTCTGGGCAAGCCACTTAACTTCTCAATTCTCTATCTTAAGATCATATACTTATATGTATATGTATATATGTATACATATACGTATGTATGTATAAATATATGTACATATACAAATAAATATAAATGCATATATGTATAAATGTATGTGTATAAATAAATACATATTGTAGATATGTATACACAAATATATCTGTATAAACAGCAGTAAAGGTACTGGCTCGTATTGGTAGAGGACTTGTAGTTCCTCAATGGAGAGTTTCCTATCCCAATGAAATATTCCCTACCCCTACCTACTCCTCAAAGAATGCCTCCCTGAGGGCTTTGATTGACCCAGTGCCTAGCACCTTTTTTGCACAGTCAAAAAATGCTTGTCGACTGAGCCCTTCCTAGCCTAACCTTTTCCTACCGTTCCTGTCTTCTTACACCCTACTCCCTTGACATGTTCACTTTGATCCTGTGACGCTGGGCTACTGTTCATCCCTTAAACAAGACATTCCATCTCTCAACTCCAGGCATTTTCTCTGATGGGGCCCCCATGTGGAAAGCTCTGCTCTGACTAGTGTCCTTCAAGTCCCACCTAAAATTCCACCTTCTATAGGAAGCCTTTCCCAACCCCTTTTAATTCTAGTGCCTCCCTCTGTTGATTATTTCCTATTTATCCTGCATATACCTTACTTTTCATATATTTATTTGCACACTGTCTTCCGTATTAGATTACAAGCTCCTTGAGGGTAAGGCCTGCCTTTTGCCTCTTTTGTAGTGCTTAGCATAGTACCTGCACATGATAGGGGTTTAATAAGTATTTATTGATATTGACTGAGTTAATCAAACAAAAGTTTGGCATCAGGGCTAAAGGGAGTCTTGAGGATTTCTCCTCAACTTAAGCTGGAGAACACCCGTGTCCTTGTGATCAGGTACATTACTGCTTGACTGTGTCATAGCTGAAGAAATACTCACTTGTCCTCCTAAACTAGTAAGGTTTATATCCCAGGAGGTCTTCCCTTTGAAAGTAGGGTTTTGTTGCCTGGTATCTCACCTGGACATTCTCCAATTCTTCCCTGTTAAGGGGCAGTTTTTCCACAAGAATGACCACTCTAGGGGGACATACTCTGAATGAGCAGGTTGAAGATTATGCTGAAGAAGAGGTAGATACAGCCCAAAGGAGGAAATTCCAGATCAAAAATTTACATTGCACTCTGAAGTTCTGCAATGTACTCTACTTGTATATTATTTCACACAAACCTCAAAAGACACTGTACCTGCCACTACAGTAATTACTATCTGAGTTTTACAGTTGAGGAAACTGGCTCAGAGAAATGTGGTGAATTGTCCAGGGTTACACAGCTGGTCAATGTCACAGGGAGGATTTGAAACCGTGTTCTGAACTCCAATTCCAGCACAGCAAAGTTTATTTGCCTAGAGCTCAAACTTTTTCTGATAAAGGATTCAACTTCTCCCCAAAGTCCTTCAAAACAGTTAAAAGTTCAAAGTAAAATTGGCCACATGTACAAAGAAGAAGAAATTTCTGTAGTCTATCAAATGTAATCCTGATGAGAAAAACAAAGATTAGTGAAAAGTGGAGATATTCATTTTCACAGCTTTAACTGAATCAAGAAGATAACATAAAGGGTTAGCTATGTAGAGCCCTTCCTATTTCTCCAGGCCAGTCTTGAATCTAAGGGCCACCCTCTATTTTTTTTTAGGACTGTCAGCATTTGTTTTCATTGCTCTGGAAGGGTCATGCCACAGCTTTGATCTGACTGTCCAGCAGAGCAGTGTCCAGCTGGTGATTTCCAGCAGTCTGGTTATGACACATTGCTGAAAGCTATGCTGATCTAAATGCATCTGGAAACCTGTCCTGTGCCCTTAGTGTTGATCCTTGACCTAGTTCAATTCACCACCCAATGTGGCATGGGCCTCCTGACATTATCCATTCATTATGGGTATACTGACTTGTGTAGTGGTAGGAAAATCATGACTTCACTGCTGGTACTTTATGTGGGGGCTCTATTTCCCAGGATGTAGTCATCAGTGATCTCAACTGGATGCTAAATGTGAAATAGGGGACCACTGCTGGTGATGATAAGACTGCCTAAGAAGTCAGGCTGGGCATCACTTGGCAGCAATATTCCTGAAGGGCTGACGTAGACATTGTATAGGTTGTCAGGAGCATCTCCGTTAGGAAAATGCTGGCCTTCTCCATGCTGTTTCTCTCCTCCCTACCCCCTGCCCTTTCTTGTCAATCAGTGTGCAGTCCCATATAACATATCTGTGATAATAAGCCTAAAGAAAATTCTGACCACAGTCACAAATTTTCTTAGGGGCTTTAGTTGTTTGATTAGTGTAAGAGATTTCCCAATTGGACTACAATAATCAATCTATAAGTTTATTAAAATATGGATCAAAAACACAAGAAAATGAAGCCAAGTGTTACTAAAATCAACGAATGTTAAAAGTTGTTGTGAGATGTGATGTTTTCAAGAAAAGGTAGGAAGAAGCAGTGGAATTGGCATCATAAAGGCCTGAGTTTGAAACTTGCTTTTAATATTTATGAGCTATATCACCTTGGGTGAGTCTTTTCCCTGGGTCTCAGTTTCCTCATCTCTCGTAACAGAATCTACCTCACAGAGTTGTTTTGAGGATGATGTAAGGTGTAAAAAGTGCCCTCACAGGATTCTATAAATACTAGCAATTATGTGTTTTCTTTTGTTCAAATCACTTTCTCTAGGGCTTGACTGAGATGAAGGAATGCAGGAAATCAAAAAGGCAAATGAAAATGAAATGAGAAACATATAGTCCTCTTACCATTATCTTGTCACTGTCAATAATAGTGTTTAACCTGTGTGCAATGGTTAGCACAGTGCACTGGTCAAACTTCTCACGAATGGTCTTCTGTATTAATTCATCCGTCCTGAAATATGACAAAAATTTCAGTGCAGAAGAGAAAATGCCAAAGAAAAAGAGAAAACAATAAAAAAAGTCTATTATACTTTAGTTGTGGAGAGGAAAAAAGATCCTTACATACAAAAATAAGTAAGACTACTTCTACTTTTTAAGCCAAAATTGGGGATGGAGATGAATGACTAAGAAATATTTTTTTAAGAATGGTAGAAAATAATTTTTACTTGGTAGAGAGCAAATTAGTCACACTTTTTAAAAAAAAGATGTTTGTTCTACCTCTTGAAAAAGCAGTAAAAGAATTTTGGCCATCATGACACTTTTATCATTCATTTAAGTTATGACCAATGTTGTGTCATAAAAATAAGACCCTTATTTCTGTACCTGGGATCCACATTGGCTGTTGCTTCATCAATAATCAATATTCGATTTTTCCTGAGAATAGCCCGGGCAAGGCAAACCAACTGTCTTTGTCCCACACTAAAATTGGATCCTGCCTCTGCCAACTCGGTCTCCATTTTGCCTGGAAGATCTTCGACAGCTTCTTTAAGTTGTACCTGCAGGGAAGTAAAGGTGAAGGATGACTTTCTAAACTAATTCTTACTGAAGAAATAATGTCAATCAGCCATGGCATCTTCAAAGATGTTTTTACTTCAGGAGACATAAGTTGCTCGTGTCATCCCTAGCCCACAAATGCTTGAGTGACTAGGAGGGCTACTCCCAACAGTTAATTACGACGCAGAGTATCGACATGTCAAGGCAAACTTTTTTTCTTACTTTGGAGAATAAATGTAATGGGAACTTAGATACGTCTTTTGACAAATATCAACAAGCGTAACATTTATTTCAGTCTTTTTACAAGTCTATTCATGATTCTATCGTATGCTAACACAGGTCATGCCAATTCCATTTTGGAACAGGCACCATAAGAATTCCTGAAGTTCAATGTGAGAAAATCTGTTATGTGTCATTTGAAAAGTAACTTCAGGGCCTGTGGTTCTCTGAATATCTATGTACTTTGACAGATAGATTACTATATTACGTAGCTTCAAAACATACTTTTATCTAGAAATAAATATTTTTCAAGAAGAGAAAAAGGTAAAACCTATTTCCTGAGATCTATTGCTTGATTTCTTTGGAGATTCCTCCCAATTTTGGTCCCATCCATAAATTTCAAGTGTTAATCTAACTGCATCTCCAATGCTATGAGCCTAACAAATTTAATTCCATAACAAACATACACTTGATCAAGGCACTATGCTAGGCAGTGGGGAATAGAAGATGAAGACCACAATATCTCTGTCCACAGAAAGATTAACATATAATAAGTTATTTTGGCTTGACATTAAAAATGTTTTCGCTTTAGCCTGTCTTTCCAGGCTTATATAATATTACTTTACTTCACCACCACTTAATTTTTTCCCCACCCAAACCAGAATATTTGCTGTTCTTGCTATGGTTATGCCATAGATTATTTACTCCTCCGCCCCCCGGGGAAAATGCACTCCCCTTCTGTGTACTACCCAGCTCCCTTCAAGGCTTGGCTCATGTGTCACCTCCTACCTTTCCTGACTTTAGTTAATATTAGTGCTTTCTCCTTCCTCCTAAAATTACCACATAGGTACTTGTTATCTCTCTCATAAAAATACAAGATTCTTGTAAGTTAATTTATTAATTTATTTTTAGTTTTCAACAAAATATAAGATTCTTGAGGGCAAAGATTGCTTTCCGCTCTGTATGTTCTTGGTGCCCAGCACACATTTAGTAAGTGGCTGTTGGATTGGATTGGGGTGATATAATCAGATAGTAATCAGATATTATACGTACAGATAAACATGATTGTATGAAGTAGTTATCCCATTTTCCTGCCAGATTTTGATATATTGGAGGTCAGCATAATAAATGAAATGGGGATTTTTCTGGAGGTGTGTAGAAGCCGCAGATGACACATGAAGGCCAGTAGATGACACTGAGCCTATGACCAAATACTTAACCCAAATTTTACAATGAGGTACTGTCAACACCCCATAAAAGAAAAAGAAAAATTTCAGATTTCTTCTCTGGTACAAAGGGGGGGAAAAATTTTTACTTGGATTTTCCAGATCATGGGGGCACCATGCCCCTCACCCCCTGCAATGTGAAAGGAAATAACTCTAAAATGTGACAAAAGTCTAGACAGAGAAATAAAAGGAAATTAAAAGAAGCAGACAGCAAGAGGAAGTGGCATCTGATCTGTCTTGAACAAGAAGCACAATAACATAAGTCTGCTTTTTTATCAGTCTATTTGTCAAGCACTTACTATACATATATATATATGCCTTGTACAAGGGTTACAAAAAAGAGCAAAAGACAGTGCTTGTCCTCAAGGAGTTCACACTTTAATGGGGGAAAACAACAGGCAAACAAATATGTTCAAACAGGGAAACAGGATTTTTTACAGGATAAGCTGTGTTCGTCCTTCAGACCATGCCCTCAGAGAATGATGACATGGCTTGCACTTGACTTTGTTTTGAGTGAGGGAGGGCTGTGCGGGTCACCTGCCTCCCTTCTCCAGAGCCATCTGGTTCTCGTGACCTGATATTCATCAGGATGACTGGAGATGAACCAGGATGCACTGGGAGAGTGGGTCCTTTAGGCCAAGGTCTTTGCAGGTACTCACTTAGGGTGAGGTAACTCCCATTCAGGGAACAGGCCTCTTTAAGAAGTAGTCAGGGGATGGCCCCTTTAATGAGGCAAAGAAAAATAACTACTTCAGGCTGGGAGGGAAACAGCAACAGTTACTATTGATAATCACTCTTAAGTCAGGAGGGTCCAGAAAACAGTCCTTAAGTGTGGAGCTTGGGCAGGGGCCTAGTGCTGTCTAATCTATGGGCTTCAGAGTGCAGTAGGTTTAAAGTTTTGGGAAAAGAAAGGAAAGGAAGGGAAGGGAAACCCCAAGTTAACTGGGCATCCTCTGGCCATCCAAATTTACCTTCCTTTGGACAGGAGGAGGAAGGGGAGGGGGAGACAGACAGGAGAGGATAAGCAGGAAACAATTAAAAAAGGGGAGGCATTAGAATTCGGAGGGGTTGAAAAAGACTTCCTTGTAGAAGATGGAGTTTTTACAGCACTTTTTGTATAGCACTTTACTTATGTAATCTCATTTGATCCTTACAACAATCCTGTGAAATCTGGAGCTATTATTGTCCCCACTTTTCAGAGGAGCAAACAGGGAAAGAGAGATTAAGTGGCTTGCTTGGGGTCACTCAACTATTAAGTGTGGGAAGCAGGAATTGGATTCCAATTTTTCTGACTCCAACCCTCTATCCTGTGTTCTACCTGGCTGCTTAAGGAGAAGGGTTTCTGAAGGTAGAAAGATGTAGAGAGAGTACATTCAAGGTATGGGGTTAACATTTATAAATCCATGGATGTAGATGAGAGAGGTAGAAGAGAGGAAAAACTAGTAATAAGAAAGAAAGAAAAAAAGAATGGAAGCAAGGAGGAGGGAGAAAAGGGAGAGAGGGATGGAGGAAAGGAAGGAAAGAGAAAGCAGAGAGGAAGAAGAGAGTTGGGGCATCTAAACTTATAGCGCAAGGGGACAAATTAGTAAAGAAGACGAAGGAGAAGTAGTCAAGTTGGTAGAAAGTCAACGCAGAGACTTGAGCATTACAAAAGCCCTCAGAGGAGAGAAATATAAATAATAAAGTGTACTGTTTTATTCTGAAGTTAAGTATGTTATTCCCTCTAAGCAATATGGACAGTTGTCTTGTTTACGGTCGTTCTACCTTCCCAAAACTGTGGTTTACAGGTAACTAATCTCTTGATCTCCAAGAATGATTTCATGGGCTACCGCTGGTGTGGTGGCATAGTTCCATGAATGTGACTTGGAAGAGAGGTTTAATGGAGCCATTAGTCAATTACAGTTCATTGCCTTATACTAGGTGCTGGGGCTAAGATGGCCCAAATCATAAAGTCTCATGTTCTCAAGGAGTTTATGCAGTAATTACATACAGGAAGTCCAAGGGGTCAAAACTCAACTCATTAAATAATGGTGACAGCTAAAGCATCCAACGATTACAATAATAATAATACTACACAAAAGTATAAAAGTAAAGTGGTCTTTAACCACACAACAGTCACTATGAAATGAAAAAGTTTATCTTCAAAGTCTACTTAGAATCAGGGTCTTTTAAGACTCCAAGAAATGAGAGTATGGGGTTCAGGTTAAATGATTTAGCAGGTGCTTTTCTCTAACAGGCTTGGGGAATCTGCAGCCTCAAGGCCACATGTGGCCTTCTAGGTCCTCAAGTGTGGCCCTCTGATGAAATAGAAACTTCACAGAACAAATCCCTGTAATAAAAGGATTTGTTCTGTAAAACTTGGACTCAGTCAAAAGGCTGCATCCAAGGACCTAGAAGATGACAGGTGGCCCATAAGGTGCAGATTTTTCAACCCTGCTAGAACAGTATCTTCTGAGTTGTCCTCAGGGAAGTAGTATAATACAGCAGGAAAAACAATGGACTTGGTATCAAGAGATCTACTCTCTGTATGACTGTGAGAGAGTAATTTTACTTCTGTTTCCTTATCTGTAAAATGATCCTTGGGCAGCTATGGGGCTCAGTGGATAGAGCACTGGACTGGGGTCAGAAAGACTGGAGTTCAAATCCAGTCTCAGAAACTTACTATCTGTGTGACCCTGGGCAAGTTACTTAACCCTGTCTGTCTCAATTTCCTCATTTGTAAAATGAGCTGGAGAAGGAAATGACAAATCACTCCAGTATCTTTGCCAAGAAAACACCAAAGGGTGTTGTAAAGAGTCAGACGCAACTGAAAATGACTAAACAATACCTAATATCTAAGAAAGTAATTTGTAAACCTTAAAGGAATCTACAAATTATATAACAACACAAATGGTATGATTTCAATTTTCTTTTAAAAAGAAATAGAGAAAAGACCAAAAATTAAAAGACCTAGGGGTTTAGGAATGTTGTGATTAGAAACTGCACTGAATTCCAGTTCCTGGCCTGCCACAAAATCAGTGTTTCTGGCACCCTACTGGCTTGATAAAACCATCCATGGCCTGTACTCTGATCTTAAGAGCCCAGGGTCACAAACATGGAAGTACCACTATGAAAATCCTCACAAACATTGCTCCAGATTGTGTAGTTTCATTAAATAGCTTATCTTCTCCCTCTAGGAGCCAACATAGGGTAAACTGACATCCTTTAATACACACTTGAAACAAATTGCTTTGTATGCACTAGACAATGTCCATTTCCTTTAATGAAAACGAATCCCATCAAAAGAGTCATTACTCCAGACATCACAAATAGGTGGGAACCTACGGAATTTAACAAGGTCCCCAAGGGAGTTTTAAAAGCTTTGTAAGTAGCTCTCGATATTCCTTGATATTTTATTTGCCATCAGAAAAGTCAATGATTACTTCCTGATATATCTTGGTAAAAAAAAAAAAAAGCAATCCAAAACTAACTTATATTTGATAATAGTGAAGTTACAGAGGTGGCAGTGAGACACAAGAGACAGAGCAGGGTACAAGAATATAATCTGGAAGCCTATACTCTAGAGTTCTAGCTTTGTCATCAATTAGATGTGAGATTCTAGGCTAAATCATAAAAGGCCACACCTTTCTGTGTCCATTTCTTCATCTGGGTCTTTCCAACACATTCCAGGTCTGTTCATGCCTTACAGCCATCAGACTTAGACAATAACCTCCTTGAGGGCACAGGATGTAAATTTTCATTTCAGTATCATGAAACACATTGCTATGTAGCAGTGGAGAATTAATAATGAGGTTGGGCCAGGTAATTTAAAAAATTATGCCAATTTCTAAAACTCTATTATCCTTGGTTGCTTTTTCTTTTTCAAGTTGTATATTCCCAATGCCTTTAATTTTTCCACGTAGGTTTTTTTTTTTTAATCCTTACATTTTCTTGAAATTCTCCATATTCCTCTTAAGTTCTGGGGCACAAATTAAATCATGTACAAATATTTCCAATTTGTATTCCTGAAAAGGTGCATAAAAATTAAATTTTTATGTCAAATTCCATTTTCGTACTGAATTTCATTAGACATTTGAAAGTGTAATCCTGTTAAAAAATTCTCAAAATGCATCAAAATTACCCTTATGCATAGATTTTAAATTTTAAGAAAACCAGTAATTTTGTAATGAAAAATTATTAGTACTATTCAAAGTTAATTGACAAGTAGTGATTCTTTATTTTCTTTAATCTTCCATTATCCCCTACTAAAGCTTTAAAATGTCCCCTCTTTTGTTTGTGCTTCTCTAGCTTTCAGCCTAGACACATTCTGAGCTTTAGGACTCCTGGCACTTCCTTTGGACCTTTGCCATGCTTCGGCATTCATCCACAATTACCTGTGCTCTGTTGCATAAGAATTGTTGGGTTTCTTATACACTGCCAGTCTCTTTGGTCAAGAACCCTTCTGTGTCTTCAGAATGTCATTCTGAAGGGCTTACTATCTTGAGTTTTCTGTGAACTCTTGAAGACACTTTTCTGACAGACGACGTCAAATTGTCACTGCCTAATTCAGGAAGGTTAAAAAAAAACCTTGGGCATACTAGCACCAGAGGCCACTGGACTTCACTGTAGTCATATTTGAACTCTGTAGGAAAGAAGACAGGAAAGAAGGAAGGGAGAGAAGGAAGGGAGAAGGAAAGAAAGAAGAAAGGAAATTGGGCAGGAATTTTAGTTCAACGAAGGTGATGAAAAGCTGATCCTTTTCAGCTTTAAAATTCTATGCATCCTATGTGAATCAGCAAAAATATTATGCTTTCTTTTACGCTGTTCAAAGGGGACAGAATGGCATTTGAACTCATCACCATATCATAAAGGAACTGAAAGTTCTTTCATTTAATGAATCCCAATCCAATCAATGATAACCCTGTAGACTGTCAAACTTTCTAATTTAGGTGTTATCTGAAAATAATCAGCTCGACTTCAGCAAGTATTGATAAAAGTGACAACAAT
Organism: Notamacropus eugenii; assembly: GCF_028372415.1. NCBI lineage: Eukaryota > Metazoa > Chordata > Mammalia > Diprotodontia > Macropodidae > Notamacropus > Notamacropus eugenii. The sequence goes on along the minus strand of NC_092877.1, from coordinate 232,749,444 downwards.
ACTGGACTCAGTATCAGCCCATGATGAACATTGTTTACTATGTTATTATGGGTTAGGATATAATGATCAGAAGAAGGGAACTATGGATACAGTCACCTATTTAAAACATGAACAAGACTCACTGAGACAATGTAATCACATACTATCGTAATGGAAGTAGTTGAAAAATAGGCACAAAATTCAGAACGATTTTAGCTTTCCAATCAGCTAAATATTAGTCAATCGATCAATAGACATTTATTAAGCATCTACTATTTGTCAGGTACTAAATAAGGCATTGGGAAAATACAAAGACAAAAATAAAAGTCTACCCTCAAGGATTTTATACATTTTATTTACTGGGTGAGACAATATGTATGTGGATGCTTACATACACACTTGCACACAGACATTGTTTCCTATCTGCTAGGATTAGAAGGGTGGTAGTAATCCTTAAAAAAACATGGAAATTCTGAAGAAGGGTGGGTTTGGAGGAAGAAATGAGCTCTATTTCAGTTGTACTGAATTTGAATGCCAATCAGATATCCATTTTGAAATGTCTCCTAAGCAGCTGCTTATCACTCTTATCAGGGATGAGAGTTAAGCAGAAAGACTAGATGTGGATCTATAGCTCAGGGAGTGATCAACATGGAGATAACTGAACCCATGGGAGCTTATGGTCATTAAGCAAAGAGAATGCAAGACAGAGCACAGGGGCCATAGCCACTGTGAAGGGGTTGGATATAGGTGATGTTCTAGGAAAGAAGTATTAGAAAGAGTGGTCAGATAGGTTAAAATACTAACAGAATACAATAAAATGAAAATCCCAAAAGAAAAGAATGTCTTGAGGTTGGTCAACAGTAAGCCTACAGAATTCAGAAGGATGAGGGCTGAGTCTAATAGACTTCGCAATTAAATGTTTGATAATTTCGGAGAGGACAGTTTCTGCAAGGCTGGATGTCAGATTGCAAGTATTGAAAATTGAGTGAGAGTAAACAAGTGAAGACACTGAGTGGGCCAGATAATGAGGATTTTTAAAGGATTGTTAAGAGATCTGAGAATGTTTGTAAATAGGATGGAATGATCCAGCAGATAGGAAATAGATTATGACCCCCTCATTCTACAAAGGGGAGGATCTGAGGCCAAGAGAGGTTAAAGGATTTGTCCACAGTTATACAAGATGAGAGAGTCTGAGATGATGCCAAGTTGCTTTGAAATGTTAAGTAGGGGGAGAAAGGGAACCCAGGGTGAATGGCCTCTAGTTTCTCAGTGAAGCAGGAGGAAAAGTCTTTTGTTGAGGTGGGGTGAGAAGTGCTATGAGAGACTAGAAAGGAAGAGGGGTCTGGAATAGCTATAGTGGGGAATGTAACAGAGAATCAATTAGGGAGGTTAAAGGGTTATAAGTAAGGGCCCAGAGGAGATTAGAAAGTGGAGAAACTGGTGGGAGTAATCCAGATTTTGTTATATCTAAGAGATGAATTTCGATTTTATGTAAGATAAACACATTATGACAAGTTAAATAAGCACCTAATATATGCACAAGAGCATTGTGATAGGTAACAGGAGCAGATATGTATTTTCAATAGGCATTGTCCTTACCCTCATGGCACATGCAGTCCAAAAGGAGCGATGGAATCTAACTACAGGTAACTATAATAAATGATATGTACGTATATTATCATGTGCGTTAGAGAAATACAGAACAAGCCACAATGTGAGAACCAAGAGGGAAGATCATCAGTGACACGTGACTCTGGATGGTAGGATCAGGGAAGGCTGAATGGATTTTGTGCCTGGATTAATTTTATAAGATAGAGAGCCTATGCATGTTTAGTTATGAAAGAAGTTGTGAAATCATTTACCTGCAACTGCAACTCACAGTCTCTTAAGGTGTGTAACAAAACAAAACCACCGCTGAATGAATATGCATCCAATTCATATGCAGAGATTGATGATCTTAAATACCCCCAAATAGCCAATTACCTTCCAAACAGAAGATGAAGTAATGAGCCTAGACTCAGGGAAAAAAAATCCCCAAGTCTTCTGGGAAGTAGGGTGGATGTGTAAAGACTTATCACAGACACACCTCTAGAAAACGAGAATTACAGGTAAGAAACTGTCTGGCCTTCAAGGTTGGCGGGGCACAGTAGAATCTTATCTAACACATTAAAATTTTAGAGACATCCCTAGGAGGGTGAAATAAGTGACAACTATGTTGGTAACAGTGGAAAAAAATAATAAGGCAAAAGAACTGATCCATCTGCTTTAGTCTCATTTATGGGCATGTGTTTTCTTATTCCAAAAGAGTTACTATACATCCTCTACACAGTTATGAATCATCTAAACAACTACGAATCACAAAGGTAGCTCATTTTATGGGATATTGTAGATGGGATTTATGCAGAGGATAGGGTATTAAGGAGAAGCTAGGTGGTGCAGCGGATAGAGTGCCAGACCTGAAGTCAGGAAGAGACATTTTCATGAGTTCAACTCTGGCCTCAGACACTAGTTGGGTGACCCTGGGCAACTCACTTAACTCTGTTTCTTCATCTGTAAAATGAATTGGAGAAGGAAATTCCACTATCTTTGTCAAGAAAACCCTAAATTGGGTCACAAATGTGAAAATAACTGAACAATAACATTTATCAAAGTCCCTTGCTTCTCCGAGGTTCTACGATTCTTAGTGTTAATTAAGTTCTGAAGAAGGATGTGGAGTGGCTTAAGAGGTGACCTAGGTCCAAGTCTCACTTCTACGTGACCGGCTATGTGACCCTGGGCAAGTAATTAAACCTCTGGGTGATGCAGGCCTAAGCCTGTAAGTTATAGACCCATAGCCAAATTGAATTTAGTGGAATTTGTTGCACAGCAAGTTTCCTAAAATGATTCTCCTAAATCCTGACCAAAAAAGTCAAACTAAACCAAAACCCAAACCCCTCAAAAACCATTAAAAAACAAAACACACAAAAGCCCAATGATGAAACAAAATCCAGTTTTCAACACTGTGCTAGGTACCATAGAGAAAACACAAGGAGAGTAAAAAGACTTGTTCCCTGCCCTTGAGGAACTTAACGTAGTTGGAGCAAGCCGTAAGAACAACACATACACAACAAGAAACAGAAATTCATACAGACTACTATAGGTAACAGGAGGAGTAGTTCGTAGAAATGCACTGATAAGGCATAAAAGAAGCTGTGTGATACTCCTACAGCAAAAAAGTATAAACAAGGGCACTGTTAGAAATAAAGTAAAACCTATTGCTAACAGCTCAGTCAAAATTTCCTCCTTGCCTCCTATTGCACATACCAACCTTCAGAGTATTAAGATGTTACTTTTTAATACGCTTTGACCTTAATTATACTTTACACTGATGAAACATTTTCTCTGTAAAGCCCTAAGTGATTAATATGTATTGTCTCACTTATCTTTTGGGTAGTAGTGGTATTATCTTCCCTACTTAATCTGTGCAGAAAATGAAGCAAAAAGAAGTTAATTTCTCAAGGAGACTCATTTTGTCATTGGTCAGGTTGATGCTGGAACATAATCCTGAATCATAATCCAGTACTTAACTCTCCTAAGGACAAACATATTAGTAGTTTGAATTCCCAGAAGAAGGTAAATGGACAACAGAAGACACTTTATCACTTCTTTTCTATCCTTCCAAGAACAAGGATGCTGAATGCCATAGACAGTTGAATAATTCCAAATTGATTCACAACTTCACCAACAAAGTACTAATGTTCCTGTTTTCCAACAATTCCTTCAACTTAGGCTATTCCCATCTTTTGTCACTTTAAAAATTTGTAGGGCAAGAAGTTAAACTTCAGGGTTGTTTTGATTTGCATTTTTCTGACTATTAGTGACTTGAAGCATTTGAGAAATGATTGTTCATATACTTTGATTGTTTATCTTTTGGGGTATTGGCTGTGTCTTTGTGCATTTGTTAACTGCTTATATATGTTGGACATCAAACCCTTATCAGAGAAATTTAATACCAAGATTTCTCCCCATTAACCACTTTCCTTCTGATCCTAGGTGCATTGATTTTGTTTGGTCATGTTTTTCAGCTTCATGTAATCAAAATTATCCAAGTTTTCTTTTGTAATTTCCATTATCTTTGTTTCATCCAGAATGTATCTCCTACCCACAGCTGTGAGATGTATATGATCTATTTCTCAATTTTTTTTTACAGCATGATCTTAAATATTAAGGTCATGTATCCATTTAAAATGTATTGTAACATAACAATATAAAGTGCTGGTCTAAGCCAGATTGCTTATCAGTTCTATTAGCAGCTTTTATAAAACAGGAATCTCTTTTCTAAGCAATTTATATTTTCTAGTTGAAGTTCCATTGTTTCTGATTCTTCCTTGTCTAGTCTGCTTTACTGACCTAAATCACTATTTTTTTTAACACAAAATAACTAATTAACCAGAATAAATATGACTTTGGTGATTACTGCTTTCCTTTTAGGGCTAGAGGACTATTTTCCTTCATCCTTACCTCTTTTCATCATTGCCCTTAATATTCTAGATCTTCTATTTTTCCAAATGAATTTTGTCATTTTGTCCAGTTCGGTAAAGTATTCCTTTGACAATCTGATTGGCGTAGCATTAAAATAGTAAATTAACTTTGTCAGTATTTTAACTTTTATCATATTGGCATGCTCTAATCATGAGCACTGCACATTTTTCCAGCTATTAGAGTTGTTCTTTATCTCTTTATATATCAATTCCGGATAAAATCTATGAGTGTTTTGTGTGGTTTGGTAGATTAATCCTTAGATATTTTATGCATTTTATAATAATTTGGAAGGTGCTTCTGCATTATTGTCTGGGATTTTGTTACTATTCTACAGAAAGGCAACTGATGCTTGAGAGTTTATCTTATAGACTATAACTTTGCTGAAACTATTGTTTCAGTTAAAAACTTTGCTGTTTCTTTAATATTTTCTTAGTAAACCATCATATTGTCAACAAATAGGGATAGATTTATCTCCTCTATACCTAGCTGTATACCTTTAATTTCTTTCTATCTTACACCTATAGCTTGAATTTCCAGAACTATATTGATGAGTTTGGTCATCCTCACTTCATGCTTCACTCCAGTATTTACTGGGAAAGGTTCTAGTGTATCCCTATTGCAGAAGAAGGTTGCTTTTGGTTTTGGTTACTTTTTATAAGAAATACAATAATAATAAATAATAATAAAAAAGATTCTTCCATTCCTATACTTTGTAGGGCTTTTAGCATAAATGAGGGTTGTCAAAAGCCTTTTCCTCATCCAGAGATAATCATGTGGTTTTGAATGTTTTTATTTTTTAACATAATTATGTTGATTATTTTCCATCCTTGCATCTGTGGTATAAATCTTATTTAGTCATGACAATCCTTGGATAAACTACTGTAGTCTGACATGACTTTATTTAAACTTTTAAATCGGTTTTAATTAATGATATTGGTCAATAGCTCTCTTTCTGTGTTTTATTCTTCCTTGGTTTAGATATTAAGACTATATTTGTCTCAGAAAAGGAATCAGGGAATTTCCGTTTGCAACTTTTTGAGAATAATTTGTGTAGGATGGGTACTAAATATCATTTCAAAGTCTGACAGAATTATCCTATCCAAATGATTCCTTAATAGGAACAATTCTTTTTTTTCTGATATTGTATTATTCAAGTTGGTCTTTGTTGTTCAGATTTCTGTTTTTTGAATGTTTCACTCTATTTCTTTTGTGTTTTCAGTTTTCTTGGTATATAACAGAGCATAGTAGGTTCTGACAATTCTTTTTTTTTTCCCCTTTTGGCTTTGCTGTGAATTTACCTGAACAATTCATCATTTTCTTCAGTATTGGTCATTTTCTTCTTTTTAGTTAGATTGGCTAAAAGTTAAATAATTTTATTGATGTTTTCAAAGAAGTAGCTTTTAGTTTTATAATTTCCATAGCTTTTTTTGGTTTCCTGTCTATTTCTTCTCTGACTTTTCACCTCTTTTTTTAGGCTTATTAAAGTTTATTTGTTGGCATTCGCATGTTTAAAAGTGTCTATTAACTCACTCTTTTTTCTTTTTTTATCTTTATATACTTTATTTTAAAAATATGGAATAGCTCTCAGGGAAAGTGAGGGTCACTGTGGGAAATTACAGTGAAAGCTTATTAAAACAAATAAATAAAAGAGAGTAGCTGGGCAGATAAGCTTCCTCTCAGACCCTCCCATTTTATAGAACAATATAAACATATACAATTGAAATAAAGGAAATTTTATAAATTACCTCTTTCAAGGCATTCCACAATTCTTCATCTGTGTACTCATTAAAAGGATCCAAATTTTTTCTCATTGTTCCAGTGAATAAAACAGGTTCCTAAAATTCCAATAAAATGTCTATCAATGTATGAAGATGGGTGCACGGACAAAGATTTATTCATTTATTTTAACAAAAATATAATGAAGCATAAAATGTCACAAGTGCTAGCGCCATGTATACAGCTTCCATATTTGTTCTATGTAGCACCTATATTATACATGGCTAAACAGCAGAGTAAAATCAGTATAATTTTTCTGGTGATATCTATTTAACAAATAGGAAAAACCACAGTTCAGTTATTTGATGAACCTCACTTCAAGGGTACCAATAAAAATCAATTGTAGATCCAGGTGTAGTACCTGGGAAAAATGCATAGCATGATTAGCTATAAGACTTGTGACTTGAGGGCAAATTGCTAAACATCATTACACTAACAGTGAGTGACAAACAAGGACATTTTCTCTACTGGTACAAGATACTGCTGGTACGAGAAGTCTCTGAGACTAATGCAGCTGGGACTTTCTGTTCCTGCCCGAAGCAGAAATTAACTAATGGGAAATGAACACCCTTTCTATTAAGACACTTAAGCTGATATCTACTTTATCTGTTCCATTCATCCACCAGGAAGGATGCCCTACTATTATTAACCGTAAGGGAGGGATAGGATGAAAACCATTTTGAGGCGTGTCATAATCAAAGTAGGTCCATTTAAGAACTCATTTCTCAACTTCAGGAGTAGTTGGGGGATTCACCCCTGCTTTATGTTTCATTCTGGACCCCAATGATACTGTAAGTTTAAAAAGGAAACCACTCTGCACACAACAGAGGATGTGACTCATTTCACATTTTCTCATAAGGTGTAACATCAGACAAATGACATATAAGGAAGCAAGTAGCAAAAGAAAAAAACTATTATCCACCCTCAGAAAACAGAGGACAAATGAGTATAGTACAGTCTGAATGTATATGTCTATACATGAGTATGATTATAGATATTTAAGTACATGTATGTAAGGGTATATACGTATCTATATGTATATTGTGTATTTGTCTATATATGTATACATATCTTTATAAGTTTATGTACCCACACATATAGTAGCCTTCTTGGGTGGGGGGGAGAAGGGGAAAAGAAGAAAGTAAAAAGTGCAGAGTGGAACAAAAGAAAACTTACAAGGAAGCAAAGAAAAGGTGGACAGCTCTCAACACAATGTAAAGTATTTATTATATAGGTTTTCTTGAAATGGAAATTTATTGCTGTATGTTTTGAATCCTTTCTTACATTCTGCTGTGCACATGACAATGTTTTTTTCTTTTATTTTGCATTTGTTTTAATATTTAAGTTTATGTTTCTTTTCTTTTTCTTATTGTGTATGTAAGTTTAAAATTTAAAAAATGATGAAGAAAAATAAATTTGGGGGGAATGAAAGAAATTTTCCTCTCACTAGGAAAAGGAAAAAAATAGAATTGGCTGATTTTAAAGGGGCAGTGGGACACAGATGTTCAGAGTTTCACATGCAGAAGGAGTAACAATGAAAAACAGGAGTGTAGCACTTTACTGGGATCTACTATTTAGACCCTGGTCTGTCCTTCACTGGGGTGGTGTCCTGAGATTTAAAAGTATTCCTTCCATTTTCAGACAAGCAGGAACATGGTTTAGGGCAGGAGTGGGAAACCTATGGAATTCTAGGTCCTTGGGTGTGGCTTTTGATGGAGTCCACGTTTTACAGAACAAATACTTTTATCACAGGATTTGTTTTGTCAGCTCTGGATTCAGTCAAATGGCTGCACTTGAGGGCCTAGAGCTTTGAGGCTGCAGATCCCCCGTCCCTAGTTTAGGGGAAAGAGTTCTGGACTTGGGGCCAAATAAGCTGGGTTAAAACCATAGCTCTACTACCTATATGACCTTGGGCACTACTTCAGATTTCACATCTGTAAAACAAGGAGGTTGGAATTGATGAGAGATTCTTAATCAGGGGTCCATGGAAACCCAAAGGATCTGTGGATGTATTTCAGGGGATTCATGAACTTGTAAAGGAAAAAAAAATTATATCCTTATTTTCACTAACCTCTAGCTGAAATTTAGCATTCCCTTCAATTGTTTAAAAACAGTTGAGCAGGGGGTGGTATAGTGGATAGTGTGCTGGGCCTAGATTCAGGAAGAACTCATCTTTCTGAGTTCAAATCTGGACACAGACACCTACTAGCTATGTGACCCTGGGCAAGTCACTTCATCTTGTTTACCTCAGTTTCCTCATTTGTAAAATGAGCTAGAGAAGGAAATAGCAAACTCTGCCAAGAAAACCCCAAATGTAGTCACAAAGACTACATCCAGAGGCTTTACTCAACTAAAAACGTAGGCAACAAATATTATTGTGAGGAATCCATAGGCTTCATCAGATTGCCAAACAGGTCCATGACACAAAAAGGACCCCTAGGTTAGATGGCCTGGCTGTAAATTATCACCTTAACTACCCTAACAAGTTTTCCTATATGTATCTTTTGTTTAAGGAGAAAGACAACTACCTTTCTTCCCTCATAATGTGTCCTTTGGGATAGCCTTGAGAAAGGCAGCAGTGATCCTCACATAAAACCATTTCTCAATTTAAAAAGATCTTCATTTTTATTATGAATTTAACAAATATGAATATAATGTGTCCTTTGGGATAGGCTTTGAGAAAGTCAGCAGTGGTCCTAAGATAAGACCATTTCTCAATTTAAAAAGATCCTCATTTTTATTACAAATTTAACAAATATGAACATCATAATATGCAAAGAGCAAGGATATGAAATACTGTGAACTTTACATAGCTGTTTTTTAATGCAGCGTATACTTACATTTAACACAGAAACAAAATTGCCCTGTGTCTTTGTGTTCCCTTCTGGACTACTTTCTTGTTTTCTTCTGCATATTTTTTAATGTTTTATTGACCACTGCTGAATTTCTGAGAAGCCCAAGAACATAAAATAGAAAGGTATACTACTCCTTCTTCTAACCGTGAAAAATAATGACAGAGAGACATTTCATGGTTTCTCCTATCAACCTGGATTTAGGATTGGTAGGGGAAAAATTGACAATAAAGACAGATGGCATCATTAATGAAAAATATGTACTCCTAAGCATAGGACAGGAATTTAAAAGGCTCTAAGTGAATCTGATAAATGGTCATAATGAATCAAGAAACAAATGTGATATACAGAGAACTACTGCCCTTTAAAAATATTCATACTGACTGTGAATAATGGCCCCAAATTGCTTTTGGAGGGACCAAATTAATTTTCTTTTAATTGGACCAAATTATTGAAAAATTTTATCCTTGAACTCAAGTCTAGGCTACCATTGAGTATGATAGGTCAAATAATTTATTCTCTCTGTTGTGATCACACCAGGCTTAAAGAAAGCAACTTGCTGGTCTACAGAAAAAGAAGATGAGAAGTGTTTTGATGGGAGCCCATACTACTCCACACCACTGATGACATCTCCTGTTCTATTGGGGTTCTGTGATAGGCTAGCAGTAGACACAGAAGCCTATGCTTTGGCTTATTCATTTTTGCCTTAATCCTATATCCATTCCATCTCTACTGCTGGGAAGTTACTTTTGGTGCCTCGGTTTTTCCTCAACCATTTCTTCCATTTCCCTCTTTTATCTGTTTAGCCACCCAGTTTCCAGCTAATGAGAAGAATATATAATCTGGACTTCAATGAAAGAATCTAAGAGGTGAAGTTGGACCAGGGGCACTCACAGAACTTGAAAAGGAGTGATAATGCCTATGCTCCTCAATAATTACAACTACATGATTTACAGGAACTTGTATAATTGACATCGTTTTGTTTACTTTTTCAGTGGGAGGGAGAGAATTTAGAATTCAAAACTTAAAAAGAAAAGAATATTAGAAATAACTAATAAATTTATTTTTTTAAAAAAAGCAAAAGACCATTACCCTGATCTGAAATAAAATAAATAATATAAAATAAAAAATAAAATCTTTCCCATGGCACAAATAAACTGACTTGTTAAAGAAATGTTTCTCCCATATAACACACTCTCCTCTAGTAGCTGAAGATTCACATTCTCTGAGGGAAACAAACAGAATTCTACCTAATTACCAAATCAGATTCTAGGAGATGTTAGCAGTAACTGAGGGTTTTTGTTCGTTTGTTTTCAGATTTTTTTTTAAAGAGGGTCTTCCTTTAACATTAAGGAAAGAACACCTTCATAGTTTGAGAACCCTAGTAAATGGTGATTTTGGAAGTATGTAATTTCAAAGAACTGATAAAGTTCAATTGCCTGCCCCGATATATAAACAAGTGCTTCTCAAAGGCAATCCTTCCAGAAGCAAGCTCGCGAGATGGCTTCTTTTTATGCCTTAGGGTCTAGGGAAGGGTGGCAGCACCTTGGCCTTCAGAGGGGTCTGAGTGAAAATCTGGGAACTCAGGAAGAATTCGACACCTCCCCAATCTGCTTCTGTTGTAACAGAATCATCACACTCCCTTTTTAAGAAGGTTTCTGGCTTATGAACTCTAAAGCAGGGTGTCATAAAGAGAAATCACTTCAATGGAATCTGAAAAAGTTCACTGTAATTACAGTATTTCTCTAAGTTTTCCTCTGTCAACTTGAAAAAGGAACTTGAATCAATCCCTCTTGCTTGACTTAGCAATATAAAAACAAAGGAGTAAGAAAAATCTTTCTCCTAGTTAGGACATGTCAAAGATATTTATTTCAATTAGTAAAACTTCCATCAAAACCTGTTGAATGAGAAAAATGGTTTAATAAAACATTAACTGATGGAAGAAACATTTTTCTTTAAAACCAGCAAGTAATTTAACAACACATGTTTTAATATGCTGATGTGTTTTATATATGTTGCTCACTTTATTTCCTACTTCATTCCACTTTCATAGGCTTGCCAAATAAGAAATCCCATTATAATGTCTTCATAAGGGTAATAAAAGTCCTAACAGTAGACATGTACTGCAAGAGCTGATAAGGGTCATTTTTAATTATTCTTTCTGATAGAAATTATTATTTAAAATAGCTGTCTTCAGGAGATGGAGTTAATAACCTAACCCTGTAAATAATTGTTGTAAAAATGCTTGCAGCTTAGAAAAAGGCATGCCATTTGCAAGTAGGAGATTTACACAGAGACATACAACCTTCATGTAGATGTGGCCAAAATTTATTAAGCATACGCCAAAACACATTTTTAAAAAATCTGTAGACCTGCTTTAATTTGTATTTGACTATAGCTTTAACTTAACTTACACTCAGCATGGGTTAGACAGAGAAAAGGTACCCTGATTCGGTGTGGCATATATTAGACAATGCCAAATTTGTCTTTTCATTAAAATTCAGAGGATAAAAGTCAAATAAAAAACCCACCACTGGATGCAATGGTAATTTTGTCCTTTGCAACTGAAGCAATACAAACTCACTGTTAGAAGCATCACACAAAATGGCCACTTGGAATCAAACAGTTTAGTGTAGAAAATTGATAATTCTTCCTCACAACAGAAAGCCTCAAAGAGACCACACTCTGTATGCCTGGCTGGAAAACAAGCCTCTCATTATCGCAGGAAGAAATCCTACCTACTAACCTTCAGACACTTAAAACCCACTGGGAGCACACTGAAAGCCATACAACTGGTCACAAACTAGCAAGATAATTGAGAAAACATTTTCCTTCACTTAATCATTTTATGTTTCAAATCAGGAAACTTAACGCAACTCAAATCCAAGAATAAAGAGTGGACATCTCTACTGTTTGTCAAATATGGGGAAAGCAGATTTTTTTTTTAATTTTCCTGTTTCTAAAGCCCAAGGACCTTGATTAAGTTAAACTGAGTTCACTGTTTTCAAATGAAGGAAATCACCTGAAATCACTTTATGCTGAGGTTGGGTTTCCCTACCCCACTCAATCCTGTAGCCTTTGAATGAACTGATCATCATCCATTTTCAGAAGAAAAGAACATTGTGCAGCAACAAAAGAAAAAGAATTTAAGTCCATGTAAAGTTCTTTTTGATACAAAAAGGTCACTAACTCCAGCCAGTAGTTCCACTGTGCGTTAATGAAGCCTTCAGTGTGCAGAAACAAAAGGAAGGCTGCATTAGGCTGCAATCCAGTTGTATTTCTTTGCTAGTAATAGCATACCCACCTCTTTCTCTCTGGGTTTTGTTCTTGAAAAGAAAAAAAGGAAAACCAGGTAATAAAAAGTGGTTTTGAAGAGAAGTTGCTCTCCTTAACCTACTTTCCCCTTCCCCCTCACTGTGGGGAGTAAAAAAAGCCCAGGGCAGAGAATCTCATATGTAAAATGGTGAAACTGTTAAAAAAACAAAACAAAACACCCCAAACCTACCTGGGTATGAACCTCTACAAGTCATTTAAAAAAAAAACAAAAACAACCCAAATGTAAAAGCCACAAATCAATTAAATTTTTTTAGAAAAAGTCTCCATTGTAATCATGATACAGAGCCGCCCTTGATCTGCAGCAGCCCTTAGGGTGCTATTCATAAATCTTAAATTTGCATGGGATTACTCTCCATTTGTAAACAGTTTCTTTGTGCAATAGGATAGGAGTCTGAGCTGCAGAGATTTCATCCAAAAAGTTTTGAAATACATTTTGCCAGATCACTGTCAGATAAGTAAGCTACTCCCTGAGTGTAATTTTACCTGTGTTCTCTTTTGGAAGCTCACTTAACTCCTTCAGGTAATGACTATGCTCAGTTTAAATGAAATAGGATGTAAATTAACAAAAAAGGAGAAAACTGTTAAGAGGTAGGGTGTTGTTGAGCTGTGACATTCACACTTTCATAGATCTAGAAATGGAAGGGAAACAGGCCTTGTCTTCTCATAAAGACTGTTGTTGTTCGGTTCTTTCTGACACTGAGTTGACCCCATTTGGGATTCTTTTGGCAAAGATGCTAAAGCAGTCTGCCATTTCCTTCTCCAGCTCATTTTACAGATGAAGAAACTGAGGTAAACAAGGTGAACTGACTTGCCTAGGGTTACATAGCTAGTAAGTGCCTGAGGACAGATTTGAACCCAGGAAGATGAGACTTTCCTACTCTGGGTCTGGCATTTTATCCACTTCACCATGTCTCTAGGTCTGGCATTTTATCCACTTCACCATGTCTCTAGATCTGGCATTTTATCTACTTCACCACATAGCTGCCTCCATCAAAAAGGTAGGAAACATCTAAAACAGAATCTTCAAATGGAAACATTCTGCTGTGTGAACAGGTAAGCTACGTTATTCTGGACATGCAGACCAGAGGACCTGAGTTCAAACCCTGCCTCAGACATTAAGCAGTTGCGTGATCGTGGACAAGTCACTTTAATCTTTCTCAGTTCTCATTTCTTCATCTTTTAAAACAAGAAAAAGGAAGAGAGGACAATAAGAGGACATAATTCTGGGGGCGGGGAATGAAGATAAAAGGAAATGACAGATGGACTTTGCTAACTTTAAAGCTATAAATGCAAGTGGTTATTACTATTTGACTCTATCTTCCCAGGGGTAAACACAAAATCTGGGCAGATAAATGCCTTCTTTGAGAACACAGCCACATCACTCTTCACTGACTCTTCACTCATAAGGCATGAGGAGCATCTTTCACAGCCCCTCTCCAGTCCCAAGCCTCACTACCACCATTCTGTTTTCTTATCTCCCTGAATCTGTCTTGTTAATGAGTCAGAAGAGATAAAGAGCTCCAGCTGTGGAGGTTAAGCCTGGGAATCCCCATCATTCCTATCCTGGAGAATCAGGAGACTGTCAAAAACAGGATTCGTGTTAGACAAATAGCACTGTTGTCTTACTCTCAATGCTGCCCTAAATGTTCCAAATTTCCCTGGAAAAAAGAAGGCAAGTGGAACCCCCGGGCAATGATTTCTAGCCTTCAAGTTCAGAAGGAAACAGGCATTTAAGATTTCTTTTCTCTCTTTGACGCTAGGTACTCAGACAAATTATGACATTTACCCACATTACACCTCTTTTTTCTTTCATTAGTGGGTCCTGTTCTTATCACTGAGGAAAGGAGGTTTTGAGATTCTACTCAAAATTCCCCAGCCCCTAGACAAAAAGGAAAAAAATCCTTGCTCAGAAATTCCATTTCACTCAGAAATCAAATGGAACTTGAGTTTACCGGCAAAACAATAAACAAACCAACCACCACTGACAATGGAGACACAGTGTTTTAAAGTGCCCAACCTGTCCAAATGTTAGCATACCATTAGAAATGAACACTGCTAACAGTAGAAGAGCCTGCTTTAGGGTAAAAGTTTCGAGTGAATTCAATGTTAATCTTACAGGTGTGGGGATGTTTCAAAAGTAGGGAAGTGAGAAAGTCAAGAAAAAATATTTTGGATAAAATATCTCAGAGAGTAATGTGGAAATGTTAGGAAACAGAGCAGCAAGGAGGGTGGAGCTGGTCACAGACAGGAAGTGAATAGGTTTATTCAACGGCAGAGAAATGTAGTTAGTAGAAAGAGCTCCAGATTGGAAGTTAGAGCATTCATGGTCCAGTTCTGCTATCCAGCCACCTCAGTGACCTTGAATAAAACACTTGATCTCTCTGGTCTTCGGTTAACTCCAATATCAAATGAGGGGATTGCACTAGAAGAGTTCTAAGTTCCCTGATGATTCTCTATCAGTGATTCTATGGTAGGGTTCTAAGGGAAGGAAGAACAAAGAAAGGCTTGGAGGACGAATATAAAAAAAGGTGAGAGTCCTTGACCTTGTGCATTTTGTCCATAAAAGCATATATTATACTCAAGCAATACTGCTTTAAAAGGAAGCCAACACAGTGTAATGGTGGACAGAATGCTTGTTTTGCGAATCAAGACTGGGTTCCAAGTCCTGCTTCCGACGCATGAAGTATGCTCATGAGCAAATCACTTAACCTCACAGCGTTTAAGAGAAGACACAGATGTGTCCTTGACAAAGCATATATAGGTGCCAAAAAAGGACCTATCAGATCTGTGCACAGAAAAAAAAACTTCATGACAACCATCAACAAGGCCAGAGAAAGGATCATAGAAGATAAAAGGGATAATTTTGATTATATAAAATTAAAGTGTTTGCACAAACTAATAAAGCTAAGAATAAAAGGTAAACAACAGAAAAAAAAACTTTGCAGAAAGTTTCTCTTTTAAAGGTCTCATGTCCAAGATATATAAGGAAGAAATTCAAATTTGTAAGAATAAGAGTCATCTGAGCCATTCTCTAAATGATAAAGAGTCTAATGATATGAAAAAGCAGTTCTCAAGGGAAGAAACACAGGTTATCTGTAGACATATTTTTTAAATGCTTCCGAAACACTAACAGAGAAACGTCAATTAAAGTAACTCTGAGATTCTACTTCATACCTATCGTCTTGGTAAAGGCAACAAAGAAGGAAAATAATAAATGCTGGAGGGGCTGTGGGAAAATAGGCATACTAATGCATTGTTGGTGGACCAATAACCTTTCTGAAAAGCAATTTGGAATTATATATAAGAAGTTACTATGTCCTTTGCCCCAGCTCTACCACTGCTAGGCCCACACCTAAAAAGAAAGGAAAAGAAATAAAGGAAATAGGAAAAAGGAAGAAGTTCTATATGTATAAAAATATTTATAGCAGTTGTTTTTGTGATGGCTAAAAACTGGAATTAAAATGGATGCCTATCAATTAAGGAATGTAGGTTAATAAGTTGTGGCATATCAATGAATTGATAAACATTTACTAAAGCTATGTGCCAGGCCCTGTGCTAAGTGCTGGGGATACGAAAATTGGCAAAAGACAATCTCTGACATCAAGGAGCTCAAAATCCAACAGGGGAGATAACATGCAAACAAATGAGTAGAAAAGGAGCTGTTATATAAGATAAATAGGAAATAATTAAAAGAGCAAAGAACTGGAATTAAGAGGAGTTGAGAATGGCTTTCTGTAAAAGATGCTATTTTAGTTGGAACTTAAAGGAAGCCAGGGAAAATCAAGAGTTAGAAATGAGGAGAGAGAGCGCTCCTCCTCAGAAAAAATTCATCAGAAAAAATTGCCGGGAGCCAAGAGACAGAGTGCTGAAACAGCCAGGAGGCCAATGCCATTGGACAGAAGAATACAATACGGGAAATATTGTGTAAGAACACTAGAAATGTTGGAGGGGACTAGTTTATGAAGGGTTTTGAAGGCCAAACAGCATTTTTATCTGATTCTGGAGACAATGAGGAACCACTAGAGCTTATTGAGTTGAGGAATGACGTGGTCCAACCTAATCTTTTAGGAAAATCACTTGGTGGCTGAATGGAGGATGGATTGGAGTGGGGAGACGCTTGAGGCATGGAATGAGACAAAATGGTGTAGAGTTAGGGGAGAAGAACCAGGAGAACATTTATACAGTAACAACAAGACTGCAGATTTAAGATGCAGAACGTGGAATGATAGCCCATGAGGGAATTCATTTTGCTTGACTCTGAATATTTGTTAAAAGGATTTTGTTTTTCTTTTTTTCCTTTATTTCCCCAATGGAATAAGAGGGCAGTGGGAGAATAAATATAATTGTTAATGAAACTAAATTCATTCATCCATCCATCCATTCATTCATTCATTTATTCATTCCTGACACTCCCCTTATCTACGTTTAGTAGTTGTATCAAAAAAAAAAAAAGAGAAAGAAAAAAAGATTTTTGTTGCAGTCATGCTGGCTATTGGAAATCAATACTTATTATCATAGCTATCATTTTAATAATCCATTCAAGAATTTTCCCAGGTGACAAAGTCAAGCTCACTTGCTCTATATTTTGTTGACCTGACTTTTCAAATTTTGGAAAATACGCATACTTGTTTTGTTTCTTCCCAAAGCTTGATTCAGGAGCTCATTCTTTCATATTTGGATGAATGGCCTCTCTGCCCGCAGTCTTTCTCCCACTCCAAGACATCATTCTCAATCTTCCTAAGGTGAAGGTCTTATACTGTGACTGTCCTGCTCAGATAACCTTCTTTGACCTCCAGTCTCCACTATCCTGTCTCTTTAAGGTCTGTCAAAATTTGACTCCAACCTATCTTTCCAACCTTATTAAACATTTATTTCCTTTAACACATTCTATATTCCAGTCAAAATGGAATACTTATGTAGGTCATCTTGATATCTTCAGGGCAATTCCTCTGTCCCTGAATTATAAAAATCTTTGTTTTCCTTCAAGGTTCATTTCAGATACTCCCCCTTCTGTCAATACCCTGAGTTGAAAATGTTATCCCCTTCCTCAAACTTGCATACGGTACTTCATCCATAACTCATCTTTGCCTCTCTATTCTCTAATACATCTATATTCCAATGTATCACAGTGCCAGGTTATCTTCTGAGATTCTCTTCCATATATTTTGGATATCTCTTGTATATTCCTAGTTAAAAAACATGCTGTCTTCCCTATTATGATGTAGGCTCCTTGAGGAGAGGCTAGTTTTGCTTTTTATTGTATACTTAGTACAGTTCTTGGCACAAAGGAATTATTTAATAAATGTTCAATGACTTACTGTCTATCCTTTTGTCATTCCCTGCCTTCCATGGATATTTGACAAACTTCTCTGGTCATGCATTTCTTTGGGCATACCTCTTTTTGCCCATAATTTTCCCATAATTATGAAAAAAAATTCCCATAATTTTTTTTGCCCATAATTGGCAGTATACTGCAATCTTTGTGCACCATATATCTACATCTCTATTACCCGATCTTTTGATATGCATGGGAGATAACTTGTTGTGAGAGAGCTTTTAAGACGGAAAATCAAATGCTTATAATAATAAATTATAATCAGTATAATTAACAAAAAGTTAGGACAGTAGGATTGGGTACATCTTAATGAATTATATAACTATAAAGATATGGTTTACTGCAGGGTTTTGTTTCAGAAGCCCTACTATTCCCTTTCCATATTTTCATATGGATGTTGATATGTAAAAAAATTCTCCTAAAGACCTTATAAAAATGAGAATTAGGCACATAGGTTGGCAAGTATTTATATGTTTTTAATTTCAGCTGTAATAAGTGATATTTTCAAGTTGTTTGGAATATTCCTTTTTTATTACAGAAATGCTCATAGATCTTTTCCCTTTTTTTCGTTTGTTTGCTATCCTCCTAGTTTCATTCTTATCTTAGTATGACCTAGAACCAAGCTTTCTTTAAACTCATTTTTCCCTCTACTATACCTTTTATACGCAGACCTTGTTCCTAATTTTCCTTTATCCTTCAATACAAGGTTTTACAGATGAGTATGCAATCTGAACCACTGTTGCCCTTGGCTGGCTGATCTCCCTTTTTGACAAGATCAATTGTTTGTTGTCTAAGCCTCTTTCTTTTAGTCTCAGAATTGTGGCTACCACCTTACACTTTTCCTAATTATGTAGGAAATGATGACAGTCTGCTTTGATGACTGTGTTTCCTTTCCCTAACACTCTTCACAAACTTGTCAGTAGAAGAATGGAAATTAAAAATCCTCTGTTTCAGTGCCTTAAAAAGAGTAAGTGCTAAATATCTGCTCAATTTTGATGGAATCAACAGGCCATTATTAAATACCCACTAGGTGGAAAGCAATGTGGGGAAGCTAGAGATAAAAACAAAAGAGAGTCCCTACCCTTAGGAGTTTACATTCTAGAGGAGAATTACATTTAAAGAGATGACTGCATATTTGATCATTTGAAGAGCAAGGTTTCCCATAGGCACTAAGATATGACGTGAGCACTGAAGGAAGCTAGGCATTCTAATACGTAGGGAAGGTAAAGCAGAGAGATATCCAGGCATGGGAGAAAGCTTATGTAAATTTATAAACGTCTTATGTTAGATGAACTAACAAATTAGGAGAACAGCTAGTAGGCTGGAAACCAGAGTATGTGAAGAGGAATAATTCACAATAAACTCAAAAAAATAGGCTTAAGTGATATTGCACAGGGCTTTAAAGGCCAACACAACAAATTTATATTTTATCCTAAAGCCATTGATATTTTGAATGGGGTAGGAATTGGGGAAACAGGGAAGACTTATATAGGCAAACTTTAGATTATTTTGAGAGCTGTGTGAAAAGACTAGAGAGGCAAAAGACTTAAATATTTCCTTTTTCTCTACGGCAACTCTTTGAATACCATATATCTGGAGTGTGCTTTTCATGGTGTCCTCAAAACTCTGTTTATCAATCAATAATACTGAAGAACCAAGAAAACTTTAATTAAAAAACATATCAGCGTAACTTATTGCTATACAAAACAGCAGTATCTGTAAAGAATATTTTATATTTTAAAATGATGTTTACTATATGGAAAGGAATAGAAAAAAATATCAAAATCAAGACTAAAAATGAACTTACAATGCCATTACAGAGAATACCATGAGAAGTCCATACCTGAGGTATGATTGACATCTTCTTCCGTAAGTCATGAAGTCCTATTTCAGTTGTCAAAATCTTATCAATCCAGATTTTACCATCAGGTTCTGACAATCGAAAAAGTGCCGCAATGAGGGAACTTTTCCCAGCTCCTGTTCGTCCCACAATTCCAACCTGTAAACAGAACCAGTCCAATAATTTTAAACTTTTTTCTTTTCTTTATTTTTTGCTGATGAAAAAATGAATATTTTCATGACAAATATGAAAAATTAGAATTATACTTCTGATAGGGAAAAGCCACTAGTGGCTTAATGCCAATCCATGAGAAGTCAGTTCCCTCAATCATCTTTGTTTCCATATCAGAGCATCAAACATCATGTGAATTTCCTATATCAATATTTCCTATATCAATAAGAGGTCTACATAACTGGAATAAAAACACTTGTAACAAGAATACACCCATTTTCCAGGGCTGTATGAGTTCAACTTAGTTATTCCTGATAATGAACAAGGCAACATCCACTGTAATGAAAGAAAACATCTTTCAAATCCCAGAAAGTGAGTTTCAGTGATTTAATTTATAAAAGGATGATCAGTAGCTAGTTATACATAACAGCAACAACACCCGTATAATCCTTGCTGATTATATTGGTTCTTTCATCTGAACAGCTCAAAACATTTTATAAAATAACACTCCCAAATTTCATATAGGAAAGCTGTAAGGAGAATAAAACTTTTTTTTTCCCCTAGAGAAACACAAAAACCCCAAAGATTTGAGAAATCTTTGCAAGTGATTCAGCACATTTCTAGATGTAGATAAAATAAATAAAAACCTAGAGAGAGATTACACTGTAAAACCAAAATAATGGACTCTTCAATAAAATGCAGGTCTATTGTAATGGATCATATACAGTATATTATAGATATGTTAAGGATCCACAAGCAGAAACTGGTATCTATAGGTCTAGCAACTAGAAACTGCCAAATAGGGATTATCTAAATGTAGAAAGCATTTTTATTCAAGGCTTAAACATGATGAAGATAATTTAAGAAAGGCTTTTATTGAGGTAATAAACAGTGAAGTAAAAACAACTCACTTAATGAAATAATCTATTCCATCTAATCTAAAATGTTTTTTTAAACTCCATCTATTAACGCAAAGGTATCAAAATGCATGTATTTGAATCTATTTTTTTTTAACCTAATAAAGTCTTCTACATTAGTTTTATTATATCAAGTGCCTTGAATCTGTACTTTGGCAAGATGTACCTATCCAATGGCATATATGTCACACAGTAGTTCAAAGCATCCTGAATTGGCAGTTAGTAGGCACAGGTTCAAGGTCACAAATAACTCAGTGACAGCCCTGCACTGTTTTCATTTTGTTTTTGTTTTTTTTTGATGCAATGCTCTCCTCTTAAAAATGAATTCACAGAGAAACATATATCTAGATATAAGTGCCTTGAGTACAGATTAGTGGCTTCTCTGTAGAAATTAGTTTGTCCATAAACGGTAGATTGGCCACGCCCAAATGCAGAAAAACATTTAAGCCTATTTAAAATTACTAGGATTCTTAGTTATGACTTCGGGTAAGTACAATAAATAAAACCCTGCCCAAATGGGAACTGGTTCTACTGGATTTCTCTGCTTTTCCAACTCATCAAAGGGAAAAGAGCTCACAAGGACCTAACTGGTTTCAGTGAGAAGCATGTTGATGACAAATGTAAGTAACTTCCTATCTTTCATAGGGCTTTTTTAGTTTCCTTACTTTAGGGTCATTGTAATTAATACACTTCTATACAAAAAAGTACATGGTCTTTAACATCTACACAGCACGCTGTGATAGCTGCAGGACAAGATACAGAAGCTATTAATTTACGCAACCGTAACTTCACCTTGGAAGGAGCCACTCTTTCACAGAACGAATAACAAGTCAGGGTGGGCGAGTCATAGGACACACTGATTTATTTTCAAACTTTATACTATCTATTACAGGTGATAGTAGGCTGAGAAAAGGCTTCTGAGAGCTCATTTGGTTGAGCTGAAAAACTCTGGACTTAAGAATTAGAAAGTCATGATTCAAAGTCTCACTCTGAAACATACTTGGTGAATGACCATGCATAAGGCTGGGCCTCAGTTCCTTATCAGGAAAATGAGGATAACATTGCTTATTCTTCCTACTTCAGTTTATTGTGAGCAAAGAGCCGGATGGACCATATAGTCCTATGTAAGATTTATAGGTTTGTATAACATCTATACTTACATTAGAAAACCATGATTCCAATTTCCACTCTGAAACATAATACTATCTGTGTGACCATGGTCAAGTCCAAGTCTTAGTACCTTATCTGGAAAAGGAGGAGAATATTACTCATGCTCCCTACTTCACCAGGTTATTGTGAGGAAACAGAGAAATTGAGGGAGAGGGAGAAAAACAGGGATAAAGGGAGGGAGGGAGAGGAAAAGAAGGCGAGAGAGAGAAAGGAGAGCATGAAGACACAGCTACTGTAAAATTCTTTTATAACTAAAGCTCCTGTATAATATTTCTAGATAAATAAATGGAGCTAAATCTGATATTGCTAACAGACCCAAGAAACAAATCAAAAGTCAAGTTATTGTAACATTATAACTCAGAGTCTTACAATTCAATTTTCCCAAAAACCTTTTAAAATCTCAGGTAATCCAGCAATTTCTTTTAAGTTTTCAGAATACAAATTTGGGGTCAGCTTCTAATGTTTCTCATGCTTCTCTATGTAATGGGGATTCTTTAGGCAGTTCACATATTATTGCCTTGTTGGTAGCTTAAAAGTCACATTCAAAAATAACGCAGTTAAACTTGATGCTAAAAAGGCTGCATGAGAGGAAGGAATGCTATGCTTGGAGCTGAAGGAACTCAGGTTGAATCTGGGCTTTGTGCTTGTGTGACCTTGGGCTAGTCAATGAACTTTCCTGGGCGGTTTCATCTCTAAAATCAGGCTGGACCAAATGATTTCCATGGAATTTCCTGGCTCTAAAGCTACCGTCCTAAGTAAGCACATTGTTTGTAACCATAAGATTCATTCTGGCACTAAAAGTAACAGCATTTCAGTGTCATTTTAACCAATATCATTAATTTTTTCTGTCCTCAGACTCTCTAGATCCATGTTTGCTGAGTGCTGTTAAGGCATTCAGCATTGCATTCATATTTTCATGTCAAGGAGGTATATCATTCACTAAATCACTGCTCTAGTACACGAAATGGGTCTTATAAAGGGGGAGGGCTTAAAGAGACTACCTTTGAAAACTAAATGCAAACTTATACCTCAGTAATGGATGATTCTAGTTACATGGGGGTAAGCCTTTGTTACCTTGCTGTTTCATATCAGCGTATCATCATTCATTTATTCATTGTACAAACACTTAAAAATTCTTATTATGTACATTTGTTGCTGCTGAGTCATTTCAATCATGTCCCATTCTTGGTGACCCCATTTGGACTCTTCTTGGCAAAGATACTAGAATGATTTGCCATTTCCTTCTCCAGTTCATATTACAGATGAAGAAAATGAGGCAGTCTGAGGTTAAATGATTCACATACCTTGTAAATATTTAATGCTAGATCTGAATTCTGGTCTTCTTGATTCCTAAACCTAGAAAGCTCTATCCACTACACTTACCTAGTTATTTACCAGGAAAAATATAGAACTTAGAAAAGGCATTGATTCTGCCATTAGGTAGAAAGGTTAAGACATAAATAGATCATGACAGAAGATATGATGCACTAAAGAGATACAGAACAAAGTGCTATCTATCTAAGGACAAAACCTCAGTTGTCAAGTCTGGTTCCTTCTATTTCTTTAATTTCTTTCACACATCTCTCCCACTGTCTCATTCCCCTGCTCTGTTTCCAAATCATCTTCCCCAGCAATGGCTTAGTTGCCTATTGCCAGCTACTGCAAAAGACTCTTCCCAAGCTACCATAACTCCAGTGTTCCCTACATAAGCACAGCAGAGTAATGTTCCCATTGTAGAACTCTGATCATATCATTTTCATATTCAGAAAATGTGAGTAGTCCCCCAGTGAATTCTAAAATCCTTAGCTCCAATTTCAAGTTTTCTACAACTTGGCCCTGACACATGTTCTCAGCTTTATTTCATGAAACTCTTAATCAAACATGCAGCCCATCATTCATCCAGACGATTTACATTCCCTACAATTTCCTCCCAACTCCTCATATCATATACCATGATAAAGTTAAGGATAGACATAAGTTAGGTATAAAATTATATCATGAATTAGAAAAACAAGGAAGAAATTACCATTCTGAATTATGGATCAGGAAAGAATCTGTGACTAAACAAGTGATCTTCACACTAGCCACCTTCAGTAATCCCTCTATGTGACCTCTTTCTTAGGGAACTGAACTTGAATCAATATAACAACTGCTTTTGAGAAGGGCACTGCCCTGTGCTTCCACCCATCAATCTTGAGATATCTTAGAACAAAACACAGTTTGTTGGCCACTTCAACCTTATATGTGGTCTCTTCTTATCAGAATGTAAGCTTCCAGAGGCCAAGGATTGATTAGCTTTTGTATCTGTGTTTCTACCAATTAGCACAGTGTCCGCACATAGAAAATGCTTGGGAAATGTTCTTTTCTTTTATTTGTCCTATACCTGTAATGTACACTTCCATTCCCTCTCCCTATCTGCTGATACACATAGCACATTTCAAGTCCTAGCCTTTCTTAAATCCTTTCTCTCTCCACTTCTTCCTGGATCTCAGCAGCACCCTGAATATGGCTTATGCTTAACCTATTCTAGGTTATTTGGATACCTGTCTTAGATCCTCTACTAGCCTGTAGATTCTGAAGTGGTCAAGATCAAAATCTGTGTTTTATTTCTCATATAACAACAGTATATAATACAAAACAATAGCCACTTGACAAATGTTTGTCCAATTAAATTAAATATATCATGAGGCATAATGCAACTGAAATCAAGATTCAGATTACGCCAGTAGAAAAGAAAATAGTGATTCACAATAATGTGTTCTGCTTCCAGGGCAGTAAGATATTAACAGTCTAACTGTGCCTGTGGAGGAATGAAGATTGGACAACACTGAAAAGTAGAAAAGACTGATATGTTTACTGTTTCTCAAAAGGAAAGAAGGTGGTAACACATACCTTTTCTCTTGCTTTAATGAGTGCAGTCAGGTGCTTCAGTATCACGGGTCCATCCAAACTATAAGTGAAATTAACATTATCAAAGACAATCACTCCTTCATCTGGCCAGTCTGGGGGTGGTCGTTTCTTGGATTCCCATGGGGCTTCTGCTTCAAGATCTGTATACTCCATGACTCTTTCCACAGATATCATCTAAATGACAAATATGAAAATGTAAACACCAGAATTAGTCTGGGTCAACAGTATTCTTTTGAATTGGCAAAAGGTAATTGATTACATAACTACTTTTCAAAAAAATATTACTAACTGGCTATCAGATAATTAAGTTGTAGCAAAAGCATCTATTTGTATATGCCTTGTTGAGAAGATGAATCTGCCACATGAATGGATCTGGATCATTCTGCAGCTTGTTCATCGGGAATGCAATGAAATTATGACTTTAGCTAACACAACTACAGTATTGAGAGCAGGTGCTGCTAGATGAGTCATTTCCTTACATGCTGGGCATGAAACATATAAAGTTCTGTGCTTGTCTTTCTTACTTCTTTCCATCATTATCTAAAAATATTTATCCAAAAAATTAAGAGTTCAAAACAATTTGCCAAATACAAAGGTGTGCAAAGGTTTTTTTTTTTAATATTCCATTTGAAGACTGATCAGTTATTTACAGGTAAGACAATTACTCCTAGATTAGACTTTCTGAGACGAATATAACCTATTTTCTGGCCACTAGAGACTTATGTAGTTTTCAATGAGATGAACTTATAAAATGTCATTAAAATAAAAAAAAATGATTAAAATAAGATGTTCACATCTAAATAACAACTTTATCTTCAAATGACCTGAGATTCAATAGGGAAAAACAACCTAGGCCTGTAAGTGACTTAAACAATGGTAAGTATGATGGAAAATTAGATGATCTTCTGCTACATTCAATGTCCAACTTGTCCTGTATTTTCAAGTTAAGACTCACCTAAAAGGCTCTAAAAATTTACTATAAAGTCACCTCCAGTGTAATATAAAAAAAAGAAAGAGACCCTTTAGTCGTTGCAGGGTTTTGATTTATTCAGTGATCTGAGATATAGTGGATGATTTGACACCCTTACTCTCAAAGAAAAGGTAGGCATTCACCCCCGAGTAATCTGCAGTCATGTCAGGGACGCTGACAGTACATCTTGTTAAAATCAGGTACTATCTGAGACCACACTTCAACCCTCAACAACCTCTTACTGGTTGGAATAGCCAGCTCACTACTTCTTCCTATTCTTTCCTAATCTTCTAGTAGAAATGCTAAAACTTAAAAGACACCATAATTCAAAGACTGGAAAATCATCTCCCCACCGAATATAAGCTCAAAATATTTAGATCATTCTATATCAGAAAAGAGGACCAGCTCATTAAGAAATAATAAAACACAGTTTTCTAAAAGGCTTAGCAATAACCTTACTAGTATTTTAGAACCTGCCTCCTACAGAGAAATTTATTACATTTGAAGGCAGCTTGTGATGAATCTAAAACCTGCTGACATAGCACACAGAAGACTGAGAAAAAGATGTATTACATTTTATTTCGCATTAACTTTAAACAGATGGAAGAAGGATCTTAAAAACTCTGTTAGCCACAATGTAAAAATAACAGTTTTAATATTTTCAACAAGAAATGCTTTTATGTCACTTAATAGCAAGGGAACTTGAAAAGACTAAGAATGTAAAGATAAAAATTACCATATTCTCAAGTTCGGCACTTTGTCTAACTCCCCACTGGAACATTCCCATGAGCGTGATGGCATAGGACAATGCCAACCCAACTTGCCCAGCATTCAGAGCTAAAGGAGGAGGAGGAAAAGGAAACAAAATCAATTCAACATTATCAAATCAAAGCCCAGTCACTTCATCTGTTTCACACATAAGTGAAAGATTCCAAGAAGCAGCTTTTTTTCTATCACAAATGTAGCAGTAAACATTTTTTATGACTATCATGCTCCTGTTTTTTAAAGTAGTCTTACTATTAAACGGAGATAATTTGGAACTCCAAATTCTAAAAAATTAATGTTAAATAAAGTATGGTTATTTTTAAAAATAATCATGCAACTTGAACTTTAATGCAGCAAGGTTTTATTAAATGCCTCCTCTGGGATGAGAACCATACTAGATAATGGTGATACATAGACTTCCTGTCCTCAAAGAACTTATTTTCTACTGAGCATGACACAGATACAAAATACACACTGAGGGTTATGTGGGAGTGAAGACAGTCACTGTGGGCAGTAACAAGGGGGGAAGCAGGAAAGGCCTCCAGTAGTGAAGTGAGAAAACAATCCAGTTAAGGAGGACATTCTGGACAAAGCATGACAGAGAGGCAGGAGATTGCATATGGTGTAAAGGGAGTGATAAGAAAGTTACTTTGGCATTAATGTCAAATGCATGAGGGAGTCTTGAAAGACTGGCTGGAGCCAAATTATGAAAGGCTTTACATGCCAAAAAGAAGAGTTTGCATTTGACCATAGAGGCAACAGAAAGTCCACAATACTACCAAGTATTTAAGCTGGAGAATGATATGGTTTAAAAGCTGAATATTGTACTGGCCTAACTCTTCTTCCTCCTCCATCCCCAACAGACACTTCTACAAATGCTTCATCTGCCAAAGCACTCAGTTTGTATTTGGCTGCCTTCATCAAATCAGAGAAAGATAAAAGGAAAAGGCAGACCACAAAGTAGTTCATCTAACTGACCCACATCCATGCCTCACATTTAACACAACACATTTTCAGTGTTTTAGTAGCAACCCATGAAAAACCAAACCGTTCAGGACTTGCATTTCAATATGGAGGCGGGAGTTTCACTGAATAACTGTAAACACAACCATAAATTGTAATCATACCATAAATAGTTCATTCCATCTGTACTTACTTTGAGCTAGAACCAGGGAACCAAAGGAAGTGACTATAACAAAGATGGCACAGATGGCGTCCAGACGCACAGCAAACCATCGGGACGTAGTCAAAAATAAGAACCAAGCCTCTAAAATATATAAATCACAATGGGAATAATGAACAAATAATCCAGAATTAGATGTAAATAAAATGTGAGAATATTTTATTTAATTGGACTACAAAAGATACATCTTAAGTTTTCTAAGACTTTAGCCCAAGTCATTCAATATCAGATACACAGACATGCCTAGCAAATGTGAGGGACCTCAGAAGATTGTGAAACGCTCAGTAACACAAGATAATATATATGGTATGAATTATGTCAAATGGTGCAACGACCTTGTATGATGGATGCATTGCAGATTCAACCTAAAGGTCATTAACAGAAGTCACACTTGCATAATAAAAACCTGAGCTTTCTGAGTAAGCTAAAAAGAGTGGAAAGAATCCTGGACTTGGGCATCAAGTATTCTTTCCACTTGACTCTGGAACAGCCTTTGCCGTTCACTGGGTATATGACTTTTGGCAAGTCAGTTCACGTCTCTTCACCTACAAAATGAGTGGGTTGGAGAATAATAATATAATAACTCAAATTTATATGGAGCTTTAAGGTAGGCACCACATTTTACATACATTATTTTATTTAAGTCTCAGACCACCACCAAACAGGACTATTATCCACATTTTGGAGATGAGCAAAGAGAGTCACTTAAGCGATTTGCTCATGGTTACACAGCTGTGCAAAATCCAAACCAAGATTTGGTTAAATCAGGAGTTAATTTTAACAATATTTTTCCCCAAAGCGTTCATCATGAATTACGGCACTTTGTGAGAAGCTGCCTTGATACTTTTTCCCATTTTGAATGTAAATTCTCAGAGATGAGGAACCTATCTCCACATTCCTTGCCCCAAAGCAGTTAGAACCACTGTTACTACCCTGCATACACTGGATACTTGAAGGTCTAGTAAGGCTATTTCATGTCACCCTCTTGTTAGAATGACTGTACACCTTTAAAAAAACCCCAGTAAATAATGGACTTTGAATGTTTACATACAAAACATTTTTATTTCTATATCCTAACATTTTCTTTTAGGATGGAGATTACTAAGTCTAGACTGGCAGGTATTTTGAAATTTTGTCAAGATTGGAAAGTTAGTGACATAGTGATTAAAGCATGTGGGACATGAAGTGTATAAAAGATTCAGGAACAAAATTTTTATCTTTAGGGCTTGATTGTTCAAAAAAAAAAAGCCTTAGCTATACTTTTCACCATTTTGATGCCCCTAGAGCAGCTGGAGTCTCATGCAAGAGTGATTCAGTGATGCCTAGCACATAGTAGGTACTTAATAAAGGTTTACTGATTGATAGAAAAAAATGATGTCCAGTATTCATTTAACATACAAGTATTCAAGACACAGTATGGTACAATGCAAAAAAGCTATGGGTGTGAAGAAGGGGAAGATTCTGGATGTCCCTGAATGTTCCACTTACTAATTTAGGAAAATCATCTCACTGAGTCTCAGTCTTAGAGTGAGATTGTAATACTTGACTCCTAACAGAATAAGTTTGCCAGAGATCAAATAAGAAAATATTCTCTAAGAGACTAAATATAACTTCTCTAGTTTTTCAGAAGCTGCCTCCTACAGGGAAATGTATTACACATGAAGACTGCTTGTTGTGACTATACAAACAGCTGACACAGCACACAGGAGGAAAAACGTATGGGTGTAAACCGTTCTTAATACCCTAACAAACAGTAAAGGGGTGGTAGAAATTGGAAGGAAAGAGGAAAACTTTGACTATGGAAAGTACTATTTAAACAGTGAAGGAGAAGGGAAAGGAAGGCGTATCAAGGTAAAGAGGGATGGTAGAGAAAGGGAGGGAGGGAAGGAAGGCACAGAAAAGGGAGAAGAAAGCTAGCAGTAGGAAGAAAAGGACAAAGGAAAATATGTCAGCTCTCAAATTAGGAAAAAGTGAAGGCCACCAGGGTGGGGAGGTCACAACCTAAACAGGTGGTAAATCATTCATCCTTTGCAAAAATGTTCCCAAAGATGTACAGACCTGAATGAAGATCCTGATGAGCATCAAATAATTCCTGGAATCTCTGCTCAGCTCTGTATGCCCGGATGGTCCAAAGCCCTTGAAGAGAAGAGGACAGATGGGAAAATACTGGGCTCCGAGCTGCAAAGCAAAAAGAGAACCAGCTTACTCAGGCAGAACAATGCCATGTTCTTTGCTCAGCCCCACCAGTCATAGGATCCAGAGAACTGGAAGGTTTCTTAGCAATGATTTTGTTCAACCCCTCATTTTATAGGAATAGAAACAGAACTAAAGTAACATGGTGAGAACAGAAACCTAAAAGCAATTTCTAAACCAAGTGACGTTTTTAGTTTGCAAATGAAACCTGTCAAAGAATAGTTCTGGGTGCAAATGAAGATGAGGCAGCTTGCTCTGCTTTCAGGGTTTATTTTGCTCAATCTTTGGGCAAAACAGCTTTTACTTGGAACATCTGGAATTAAAAGTCTTGGTCCAATATCTGTTCAAATGACCTTCAATTGCAAATTAAATCCATCTGGAACAGTGCTTTTGCTAGTTGGAGTAATTTTTCAACACTTGAGTGAATCTGAGGAGCTCTTCCTTTGTGTATACCATGCTTGAATAGTCTCTTTATAGGTCACTCTGAAAGGGGTATCCAGGTATTGTACTGGCATCTGTTCTCACATGACCTGCTCAGCAGAGATGGCTTTCAGGAATCCCGACTTTAACTCCAGGAGACCTGGGAGTGCTTTTATGACTGCATAGCTGGAAATTTGGTGCTGTCATTT
This sequence comes from Notamacropus eugenii, assembly GCF_028372415.1. Taxonomy (NCBI): domain Eukaryota; kingdom Metazoa; phylum Chordata; class Mammalia; order Diprotodontia; family Macropodidae; genus Notamacropus; species Notamacropus eugenii. The sequence goes on along the minus strand of NC_092877.1, from coordinate 232,718,897 downwards.
GGTCTTCATCATAGCACATGACGTTCCTAGCACATTTTCAGTACTGGAATGTAGGCTTAATTGCAAGGCCAGGGCTCATAAACATGAAAAACCCTACTGTCCCATAGAAATTCATTTTGGCTTGGAAGTTGATGTCATGTTACATGGCAGATTGTATCTTTTATCTATTCTAAGAAAGATCTGCTTTCCAAATACTGTTTAACAACTCTCATTCCTTCAGCACATCAGTCTCTAGTATGCTACTAAAATGGCATAATTCAGCCACAGGTTTTCATTCTCTGTCATCAATGGGATTATAAATAGTTTGTCAAGGCAGATCAGGATGTGACTTCTATCTTTTCAATAGCAAAATCTCACAGTCATCAGCATCCTATCCTTGAGTAAGTAACCAGTGAGACTTTGGGAGAAGTACAGAATGCTGGTTTTAATTATCCTTATACTTGTATATCTACTAAGAAGAGAAGTTTAGGAAAATACTGGGTTGTTTATAAAAAGAACAGGTTTTTCAAGGACAGATTGACGGTCTCCATCTAAGGACAATCTCCAGGCTCTGTCCATATCAATGCAAGAAGAAGGGAAATCAAGGAAGGGTCCCAACTCTCTGGATAGTCACCTTGTGAGAAACTTAGGAAGATAGGAAGAGAATGGCACATGGCAGGCAATTTATAGGTGTGCTGCCTTGAGGGAAGGAATATCTACACAAACCTTTTGGAGTCTCTGCAAGGAAGTTCTGAATTGTATGGATTTTTCAAATGATAAGTCATAAAGGAAAAGAGAAGAAACTACTTAAATCACTTTTAGTGTCAGATTCCTGAATACTGCATAAGCAGCAGGTGAAGACTAATTAATATAGAAAATCACAAAAAAGAAAATTATGCTTCTCCATTAGTGCAATATAGATGACATTAAGCCAATGTTTGCTAAAAGACTGTATGAGCTAATGACTTCCAGAAGTGTTCCCTGAGTTTATTTATATATTAATTATTATTTATAGATCATTCCCTTATTTTCTTCTTGTCCCTGTTATGGGGTAATATATATTATGGCACAGCCCCAGTCATTTAAAAATGGAGAGTTTAATATACTAATTAGCTTAGTAAATTATACATTTACTCTTCTCTGCTCTTTTCTTTCTTTTGAGGATATTGTTTCAAGATCCATTTAAAGTGTGAAGAAAAACCAATGAGAGAGATATGATGTTTAAATGCTGTTCCAGGTAAAACTCAGAACAGCTAATAACTCACTGTTTAGTTTCTCTACAATGCTTAGCACCTGATACATGATAATTGCAACTAGCCAAAGAGAAAGATCTTTCTGAACTTTTAATGACATATCAGTAAAAAACTCCTAGTACATTCTCTGTTTTTTTCTTTTTCTTTTCTCAAACAAGGAAATACATTAAATTAGGAAATTCCATTTTGCATTTTAACCAGAAAATGAAAAAAACGGTGCAATACTTTTAAGATCAAGGATACTCTTACAAATAATTTTGATATGACATATGAATAAAAAACGACCAGCCACATAACTTGCTGCTAATCCTTGCCAGTTCATCAAGTGTGACCAGTACCATTTAGAGGAAGTAGATAACTTTTTGCTATAAACAAGTGGTGGCTAATGACAGTATTCTCTAAACTATTTGTCAGTAAGTGCTTGATTATCATGAAATGGAACAGTATATGTGGCTTTTTAAAAATGAAACTCCCAGTGTGGAAACTTCTACTAATGCCTAAACAGCAACTCTTCCATAATTCCTAGTCCTTAAGAGTTGCCTAGGATGTAAGACTAGCCCATAAACCCCTGTTAATATGCCCAGCTCTGCTCTTTTATCTCCTTCTCCTCACTGATCTTCCTAGGGTTCTGACCAAATTTTATTCCACTCAGAACAAAATCCTTACTTTTTAGAACATATTCTTCATTACCTCCGCACTCATCCCAGGTTCACTGAAATTCCTTAACCCTCTTACCAATATCCTTCTTTATTGCTATGGCCCCAGACGCGAACTAATACTGCTTTAAGCTACACGTGGGAAGACTAATTTTACAAGTTAAAATAAGCAAAATATGACATTTCCCTTAAATTATAGATTAGACTCAAATCAATTCTATTAGTCATCTTAATTGAGATTTTCCTTACTCACTTGTAGATTCCAGACGTTTCACATCTCTTGATGTTTCTAAGAAGTAGCGTCGCAAAATAATGAAAATAATACAAAGTGGAATTAATGGAATCGCAATCCATGGGATCACAGCTATGGCCACAGCTACCACGCCAATAATTTGCAGCAGTGTCTGAAACAATAACAGCAAAATGTGGTTGTTTATTAAGAATTCTTTGGAAGGAAGTAAAGAGTATTTTGATGGTCATTTTATCAGTTAGGATCACAGTAATTGTTATTATTCAACATCCTATAGATAGTTAAAATCTCTTTGCCAGAAAGGTAGGAGATGGAGTATAATGGAATATGAAGATAATGGAATATAATCAATAGTATAAATTAAAGTTTTGTAAAATTTGGACAGCTAGGTGGCATAGTGGATAGAGCACCAGGCCTGGAGTCAGGAAGATTCTTCTTCCTGAGTTCAAATCTGGCCTCGGACATTTACTAAGCATGTGACCCTGGGCAAGTCACTTAAACCTATTTACCTCAGTTTTCTCATCTATAAAATGAGCTAGAGAAGGAAATACTCCAATATTTTTGCCAAGAAAATCCCAAAGGAGGTCATGAAGAGTCAGAGATGACTGACGAGAAACAAATTAAAAGCATGAGGTGTAGGGTTGTGCTGCCTAACCATTGTGAAATAACATTTGGAAGGTGCTCTGCACAGTGCCTTGTACATAGATGTTAGCTATTACATAAATGTTAGCTATTAACAACAATAATAATTGCTATTATTACTGTAGAATAAGGACTGAAGGGATCTGGAGGTTATTTCAAGGGTTCCACAAATCCGTATAATAAGCAATTATTATGTTTCAAATTTCATGAGTATGTTCTTGTGATGAATAAGATAAAAATGAACGTAAAATTTATTTACTTTCAGCAAAGTACAGGCATTTATTGTGCATGCGTTGCTGATATTGTGTGTGGTTTTTTTCCCTACAAATTGAAGGTTTGTGGCAACAGTGTGTCAAGAAAGTCTACAGGAACCATTTTTCCAATAGCATGTTCTCACATCATGTTTCCATGTCACATTTTGGTTATTCTCTCAATATTTCAAACTTTTTCAGAGATCTCTGATGTTACCATAACAGTTTTAGGGCCGCACAAACCATGCCCATATGTTATATTTTACTGCTAAATGTTCTGTGAGCTCTGACTACTTTTTCTATTGGCCATTTCTCTCCTCAGGCCTCTCTATTCCCTGAGAAAAAATAATAGAAAAAAAATTACATAAACTTAATTGATAAAGCAGTGGCATCATATGAGAAGACTGACTCCAATTTTGAAAGAAGCTCTAATGCAGATAAAATACTATCAAACAGCATTGCATGTTACAGAGAAATCTTTCAAGAAAAGTTAATCAATGTGGCAAACTTCAATGTTGTTTTACTTTAAGAAACTGCCTCAACCAGCCCACCTTTCAGCAACCATCACCCCAACCAGTCAATGCCATCAACACTGAGGCAAGACCCGCCACCAACCAAAAGATTACAACTTGCTGAAGGCTCTGATAATAATTACCATTTTTAGTAATTAAAAAAAAATTAAGGTATGTATATTGTTTCTTTACACATGATACTTAATAGCCCCACTTAATAGTCTATAGTATAAACATAACTTTTATATGCAGTGGGAAACCAAAATTTTGTGTGACTCGCTTTATTGTAATATTTGCTTTATATCCATAATATCTCCAAAGTATACCAGCATAAGTATTACTATATTCCCAGTAGATTTTTATCATGTATTTTCTCAAGTTAATCTGCAAGTTTAAAAATGGGCTATCATATTCAAAAAGAAAGTTGGAAACTACCAGTGCATTTGTTTTTTGTTAAGTTTTTTTCCAAAGAGAAGAGAGGACAGAACTGGGATTCAGAGGGCTGGGACCCTCAATCTATTTCAGTTAATTTTAATCCAACAGACATTAATCATGTCATTGTGTAAAAAGGCAAGGGCCAGAAATGAGTCTACCAAACAACAACCAAAGTGGATGAGGAGTAAAAGATACAGAGTGGTGACCTGGCAATTCTGAATTATAAAAGTAAGATTTTGCTAGACACTGAATAGCTAAGTGCCAGTTTACTGAACTCCTATTCCCTAATATCCTATGTTGATAGAAGGCAGTACTGAATCTGTTATCTTTAAAAACCAAACCAACACAAACAAACAAAATGAGACAAAAGCATTGGGTTCTGGGTCTCAGCGAAGTATGTGACTGGGTAAGTAGGGGCTGTACTGATTCATTATCTCATTTGATCCTTAAAACAATTCTTCTAAATATGAGGGCATGGATTGCAGTCTACATTTTGCAGATGAGAAAGTAAGACATCAATAAATTAATTGCCTTGCCCAAAGTTAGTGGGAGAATTAGAATCCAGGTCTACCTCAGTGTTCCTCTCCAGGCTTAATTTAAGACCATTCCTAATGAATGTCTTAAATGGGCAAAACAATAAAACTTCTGACTTCTTTGGAAGAAAAGCAGTACCCAGGAGGTTAAATTATAATATCTAGCTAAAGCCTCAGGCAAAGTAACATGTAAGTATGAAATTGTCTTTTTTTGATACCTAGGAGAAAATATATTAGGTCAAAATTAGATCCTTTTCAAGGGTCTAGATCTGAGCAAATTACCTTAAGGCTACCAATTCACCCCCAGGAAAGAAGTAAACAAAATCATATAGAACTTTTTTCTTGAATTTAATGGTGGAAGATAGATGAAATGAGGCAAATAACATATTCACGGTTAGCTACTTATGTATACTCTGAAGGAACAAGACAAAACAGAACTGTAAAAGACAAAGGATTTTGATAAAATTATCTGTCCAACCACTCAAAGACTGCTTTCCTGAAACAAATTTCATCTTCTCCTTTCAAGTTACATAATCAAGTTCCCCACTGACTCCAAAGAGCCCTTAATTTCCAGGCCACTTGTCTGACAAAGGAAAATCCCTTAGGCCAAGATCTAAGTCATACTCATTAGATGCTGCAAAGACTATTAAAATAACAATAGATCCACACGACCCAGATGATTCAGACCTGTTCCTCAGAGTCACTATTAGACTACATGGTGCAAGTATGGTCACTGGGGAAAAAAAGCACCAATCAGTCAGCATTTATTATTTATTAACAATGTACTTTGTGCCTGGTGCACAGGGACGGAAGAGAAACAGGGACTGCCTTCAAAAGCTTGCAATGGATAGGAGTGGGGAGATTACATTGAAACCTACATAACTATATTCACAATACGCACAAAAAATAGGTGATAAGGGGCACAGACAAATAGGGAGCTTCATTCTACTGAAGGAGTGGCTTCATTAAGATGGAAGCAGCTGAGTTGCATTTTGAAGAAGACTTAAGTATTGTAAGAGGTGGGTCTGCAGATTCAGAATATGGGGGCTTGAATCCCATCTTTTGTCACTTAGGAGTGATTCAATCTAGACCTCTCCCATCTGTAAAATGGGTATAATAAGACTTCCATGGCCTACTTCTCAGGATTGTTGTGAGAAAGAAAAACATTTCATGTTTATATATATAAATATATGTATGTATGTAGATATATATATATATACACACATATATCCCATTATAAATGGGAATAGCTATTCTCAAGGCCTTCCCTCTAATATTTTCCAAGATTTACTGCCCAGAACTTGTGAGATTACTCTTCAGAGAAGCTAAGTACTTGCCTTCATATACCAAACTGAATAGGGAGAGTACAGATAAGTAGAGACCTTTCTATTAGTACTACTAATCTAATGAAAACAAAATAGAATCCCTTATGTACAGGTGCTACAGGCTGGTAATCTGGAGCACATCCAGCAGAGGGCAACCAGGAAACCATAACATAAGGGGATCTACTGAAAGAGTTTGGAATTCTTAGTCTACCGAAGAGCAGAATAGGGAGGGGACACTAAAGCTGTCAAAAATATTTGTGCAAATATTTGAAAGGTCTTCATAAGGAAGAGGGATTAGGTCCTGTTTGGGGGAGGGAGAGAGGTTGGCCCCATAGGATAGAACTACTGCCAATGAGTAAAAGTTACAGAGGGAAAAGTTTCAGCTTGATAGAAACATTTCCAACAATAAACCTGTCTAAAAGTTGAATGGGCTGCCTTGAGACATAGGAGGTTCTCCTACATTGGACATCTTCAGACTGGAAGCTGGATGGTCCTTGTAGGTTCTTATGTGTTGGGCTCTATAATTTTGGAGGTTTCTTCCATCTCTTTCTGACATTCCTACTTTAGGGAAGTCACCAACTTGGTGAAAACAGAAGCATATTTTCTTTTGTGGATACCTGACTCTTTAATACCTAGACTTTCAGCTCATTCATCTATCATTATAACCATATAACAAAATAAACAAAAACTAACACTTTGCCACATGACTAATATGGTAGTACAATGTGGCAGATGTCTTTGTAACAGTTAATGGGAAATTTTATTCTCTCTCTCTACTGGACCATGGAAGAAAGATGGTATGTTATAACCCATGTCTATTTATTCAAGAAAGCAAGCAGAAAACTTCAAAAATAAGCAAGCAAACAAATATACAATAACAACAATAACAAAAATCCTCAATAATTACATTTGTTTATTAGGAGGAATAAGGATAAGGGATGGAAAGTAAGCTTTGGGGTTGGAATGATGATAACGTCCAACTGGGACACAACCAGTTCTTTCCATTTTTGTCTTGGGTATATATGGTTACATGTCATATATTTATGCAAATACTCTACACATACTGGGTACCAAACTTACATTTTAGATATTTAGAACAAAGGTTATTTTACACTTAACAGTTTCTGTTTTGTTCTAGCTGCACTGATTTTCTTTGTGCAAAAGGTTTATTAACAATTCCATACAATTAAAATTGTCTACCTTGTCTTTTATGGCTATTTCTTTCCTCTTTGTCATATTTCTCACTCTAGATTTGAAGGGTGCCACCATCTAATCACCTATGCTTATTTTTTAGAATGAGATTTTTTATTTAGGCAGCTAAGTGATGCAACCGATGGAGATTGGGACTTGGAATTAAGAAGATGCGAGTTTGAATCCTGCCTTAGAGAATTACAAGCTAGGTAAAATGAGGAAAATAATAGCAACTCTCTCACAAAGTTGCTGTAAGGAACAAACGCGTTATAATGTAATGCACTACAAATTTCGGTTTTGTGTTGATTTAGAACTTATTGTGGTATGGCATAAGATTGTGGTATAAGTTTATTTTCTGCCAAACTGTCTAGCCACATAGGAATGTTTCACTAGACGGTTTGTGTTCTTGGTTTCATTAAATACTATATTCAGTTCCTTCTGGTTCTTGCTTATCTAGTATAAGCAACTGTTCTAGTATTACATTTTTATTCTAGACCCTTCATTATGCCAAATGGATGTCACTATTTTTGTCTTGTTCTATAAGCTCCTTGGAAGTTTCAGTGGTAAAGTCTTAAAATGATAAACTGAAATATTACTCTTCTTTTTATTATATTGACACGACTCAAGCATGTACAACAAACAATGTTTTCAACTGTTTTCCTTTATTTCTCTACTTTATTACTGTCATGAAATTTTATGATCATGGTCTATATGTGTACCAATGGTATATTTGGTTTAAAAAAAATACACAGTAAAGGGAAAAAGGGCAGGCATTTTCAGATTTCCTACAACAGTAAACAGTTTTTCCCCTCAGAGTTTGTATTCCTGAGTCTTCATTCTATTACCTCCAACTTGATATTTGCAACCTAACATCCAGAAAGCTGATGGGCCCAGCTGTCATCACCATTACTTCTTTGCTACTGTCAAACTATAATGAAAGGTTAGGTCAAAGTTTCTTAACCTGGTGCCTGTGAATTTGTTTTAAAAGGGAAAAGAACCTATTTGTGCAAAAATATTTACAGCAGCTATTTCTGTGGTAGCTAAGAATTGAAAATCAAAGACAAACCCATCAATTGGGGAATGACTAAACAGAAAACCATGGTAAGACTTATATGAACTGATACAAAGTGAAGTGAGCAGAACCAGAAGTTGTACAAAGTAACAGCAATATTGTAGGATAAAAAACTGCGAATGACTTAGTTATTTTCAGCAACAGAAAGATCTAAGACAATCCCAAAGGACTAATGATCAAGCCCACTATCGACCTCCAGAGAAAGAAATGATACAGTTTGAATACAGACTGAAGCATTCTTCACTTTTTTTTTCACTTTCTTTCTTTCATTCTTTTACTTTTATTCAAGTCTTCCTGTCCAAAATCAATAACATGGAAATGTTTTATGTGACTGCACAAATATAACCTATAGCTGATTGTGTATTGTCTCTGGGAAGGGGAAGCGGAGGCAGGGAGAAAAGGACAGATTCAGAACTCAAAACTTAAAAAAAACTCAAATGTTATAAATTGTTTTAACATGTAATTGGGAGAAATAAAATATTACATATATGTATACATATGAAATATATTGATAAGCACATTTCAACTCTTTTATTTATAATCATTTGTATTTTTTGCTTATTTAAAAACAACGTTCTGAGAAGAGGCTGATAGGTTTCACGGGTTTTCCAAATCAGTCCAGGATACAAAAAAGATTATGAACCCATGGTTTACCTCCATGTCCTTACTCCCTAAATTTGTTTTCTAATCAATGGATTCATCACACATTGCTATGACACAGAAGCCTATCTCTTTAATGTCAATATTCTTGTGAAACTATATTGTTAATAATGTTGCTTAATTATTGTTAATACATAATTATTGTTGTTAGTAGTGAAATAGTACAATCCTTAAAGAATCAAAATTGAGGTGACCTAAAAGACAATGGGGAGATTTTAGGGGGGCAGAAACAAATTGAAGCACATTGCTAAGGATGACTTTCACTAAATAAACAGTGTAAAAGATAGCATAAAATGTGTGATCAGAAAGTTACACAGGGAAATTCAGGTATAATAGATAGAGAGCTATGGAATTGGTACTCAACAAATGTTAGAAGATCAAAAGAATTTCTGGAGAATCGAGGGGAAGATGTAGGTAAGAATCACATAGGAGGAGAAGCTACGAATAGGTTGTAATCTAAAGGTAGGACCAGCAATCATGAGGTCATACATTCACTGAAGTACTAATGAAATCTGGCTGTGATTTATTTAATAAGCCTGCCAAAACGGCCAATATTTCATACAAATGTCAAACTGTCAGTGCAAAGCTACTGTTCTCATTCTCTCTCAAAGAAGTATAATTAAAATATTCCAAGTTTTACTAAAAATACTGTGCATGGTCAATATTCTTATCACATTTCAGATGACATAAAGTTAGAAAGGACAGACAGCCCTGGAAGACAGTGATTAGATCCAAAAAGATTCTGATGGCTCAAGGAGCAAACTGTATGATAAGGTAACCAAAAAAACAAACAAAGCAGGTAGTCCTGAATTGCAATAAGAAGCACAGATTCCACAAATAAGGAAGTGAGAGCGCAAATATAATTAACACCTCTACCTCCACAATCTCTTCCTCTGACTGGTGAGCTCATTCATGAACTTCCATCTGAAGAAGTATCAACATGGACTATGCTCACTCCAAACTCAGTTTAATATGTAACTCCCTAGACTACTTCTCCATCTCTCTGCTTCAGAGGACTAACTTTTGCGTGCTGATAATACCACCTCTTCTAGAGTCTCCTGCTCTGATTGGCACGTTAGGTCCCAAAACTCCATGAGGAAAAATTCATGCTCAATCACAACCCAGTTCAGCTCATGCCTTTCCCAGATTACTTCTCGACCTTTTGTTTCCAGTCTGTTCTAGAACCCCACCCTCTAACCATTTACAGCTCTTTTTTTAGGTACTGTCTTTTCCCTCTAGTGGGCAGACTATTTTAGTGCAAGGATTGTCTTTCTTTGCATTACCAGTGCTTATCAGAGAGTATGGTATCCCTACGCAACATTTGAAAAAAAATATGTCTAAGCTCTTACAAGGACTGTTATCCTATGGTTCATGCACTTTTTTTTTTTTTAATTTGGAAGCAAAGGGAGTTAAGCAACCTGCCCATGGTCACACAGCTAGTTAAGTATCTAAAGGCCACATTTGTACTTCGGTCCTCCTGACTCTGGGGTCAGTGCTCTATCTACTGTGCCCTCATAAACTTTTTAAAAAATTCATAATTACATTTCAATGCAACTGGTTTCCTGTTCAATTTTATGTATTTAAAAAACTTGATTCTGAGAAGAAGTCTCTAAGCTTTACAAGACTGCAATGGAGGTCCGTGACACTGAAAAAGTTAACAAATTCTAGTTTCAGAAGAACATTTCTAAGCTGGAGAACATTCGGGAAAGCTACCAGAATTGCGTTAGTCCTATAACCCATACCATCTATGGATCAGTTAAAGAAACGGATGACGTAAGCCTTGAGAAGACACAGAGGGGACATGATATTTGTCTTCAAGCATAGGAAGGAATATAGAAAAGTAACACGTATATGGAAAAGAAATGAAATTAGTTCTGATTGGCCACCAGAGGCAGAACTATAACCAATGGATAGAATACGAAAAACAGGAAATTTAGGCTCAATGTAGAGAAAATCTTCCCAGTAAATAAAACTGTCCAAAAATGGAACGCTCTGCCTTAAGACATAAATGGGAGCTACCTCATCAGAGTATTAGAACCAAAAATTGTCATATGTTGTAGTAGAGGTTCTAAGAAGGTCAGCTGTAGAATGGAGCTCTGGACTTGGAATCAAGATCTTGCCTCAGATACTTCTTAGCTGGGTGATGCTGAGCAAGTAACTTAAACCTCAGCTTTTGTTTCTTCATCCGCAAAAGGGGAAATAATCATTAACACCTAACTCAAAGTTATTGTGAAGATAAAATGAGCTAAATTTATATGAAATGATTTGCAAACCTTTAAGTTTTATAATGCTATTATTATTATTGGGGGAAAGGAAGCAAAGGTTGGACTAGATAAAGGTTCTTAACCTTGTTTTGTGTCATGGATCCCTCTGGCAGTCTGGTGAAACGTAAAAGACTCCTCAGAATACTATTTTTAGATTGAAATATTAAAAAAATATGTTTTTGAATATTTTAAACTTAAGATGAATATGAAATACAGCTACCAAAATGATCATAAAACAAGGTCATGGACCTCAGATTAAGAATCCTCTGGATTAGAATGTTCCTTCAAAGTCTGAAATCCTATGATTCTGTTCATTCTTCTGATTCTAGGCTTTGTGAAAGCCATAATGCTACCTATTTGCGGTTAGTAGCAAAATGTATTCTTATGTGCAAACATAACGCACATACTTGCAGATTATTCTGTCATCCTTCCTCCCCGTAGCCCTTGGTTGTATATAATAGAGAGGTAAAAAAAAAGGTATTTGAACACTGAATTCACTCAATCAGTAAATAGTTTTGTGCTGAAAACTGTCTACTTTATTTATTAAAATAAAATCACAGTCATTAAGATTTCTAACATTTCTAACACTTCACAGGAGCTAGAAATCTTTTAATACTGCTGTCAGTCAGACTCTAACAATCCTGTTCCAAGTTGTGATAAGTACAAATCTTCCAGATTGCCTTAAACTATTGATTATGCTGTAGATATGACTTATGTGCTTATAAACAAAGTAGGATTTCACATCTTGGGCAAGAAGACAAGGCAAGATTTTACTTATGATTCAGGGTAAAAAAAAAAAACCCAAAACAAACCAAAAACAAAACTTGGTGCACAGCTTTTAATCAGCAAGTTGTTTATTGATGTAGGTAATTTTTTAGATACTTATGCATAATGATTTTGGAAAAAAACATGAGATGATATGAAATTATCTTTTAAATAAATGAATATTGGGTAGAATATTGCTGCTGCTTCATATTGCAGCTGCATTAAAGATACTTTGGAATTCTGGAAGTGATTAAAACATAGATCGCCTGAAACAACAAAATATTATGATTGAGAGCATCGAACTTGCATCCAGGATATCTGGGTTCAAGACCTTATTTTGTCACGAAATTGCTGGGTGGGCTCAGTTGAATCACTTGGGGTCTATAGACCAAAGTTTCCTCATCAGAAAAATGAGAATGTTGACCTTCCAGCTTTTACAGTGCATGACTCAATTCAGTTCAGTTCAATTAAGTTATACAAATATTTATTAAGTAAAAATTGTGTGAAAGGGCATACCCAGGCTCCCTTGTAGGCACTGGCAGAGAAATAAAACAGAGACAAAATACGGTCCATGCATTCAAGCTTTATAATTGAATAGGGAATGTGGCATAAACTATTTGTACTAATGTGGAGTGTGACAAGAAGGTTACGAAGTGATACGTGAAGTGTGAGGGTAAAAAGGGAGGGAATAATTATTCATTATATAGCAGTTAGTCTGCACTAAGGATTGTGTTTAGCACTTTTTTTAAAAAAAATATTATCTCATTTGATCTCCACAACAACCCTGTGAGGTCGGTGCTATTATTATCCCCATTTTACAATTGAGAAAACTGAGGCAGAATGGTTAAGTGATTTAAACCAGGGTCACATAGCTAGTGAGTTGTCTGATGCCAAATGCGAACTCAGGTCTTCCTGATTCCAGGCCTAGCACTCTACCCACTGAACTACCAGCTGTTTCTATTATCTACTGGGGGGTCAATCAAGGAAGGCTTCTTCTAGATCAAGTAGATACAACATTGGACCTAGAAAGACCTGAATTCTAATCCTACCTTGGATATTTATTCAACTTCTGTAAGTCTCAGCTTTGTCAACTGTAAAATTTAGACATTTTTAATTTATTTGTTGTAATTTATTGCTACCATTATTAAGGGTTCCACAAGAATGCAGCATTTCAATCAGTTTCAAAGGATAGATGGGAAGTAAAAAAAATGGAGGGTAGGGAAGGTGAAATGGAGTTCTATGTAAGGGTAGCAATGTGGGAAAAAGTATAGGGCTGGGAAAGTTAAACAAATGTAAAAATAAGTTTGGCTAGAATACACAATATGAGGAGGGGCTTTGTGTAAGACATTATAGACTTGAAAGCCAGCCCAAACACTGAGCAGAAGGTATCCAGCATGACAGAACTGAGAAGGAAAAATTGGGGAGGAGTGAGGGTCAAGGGACATATGCAACAGATTTCATGGGGCTCTATTTTTCCTCAAGTGCATTAAAACCCAATAAGACAAATAAAGCCAAAGTAAACAAAAGGTTTTGCAGAGTCAACAGAGACTGTGTAGATCTGTAAGGCTTTTCCATGTAGGTATGTAAGGACTTTCCCCCTTCAGTATCAGCGGTAAGTCAGCAAGTGCAAGGCATATGCCTATTGAGCACCTGGCACATTCTGGGGTGTCTGGAGGTCAGCTCCATCTTTTCCACACCTGTGAGCTTTAGAGGTCCCACCTTGGTTGGGCCCCTTTTCCTTTATCAGTGCCATTTCTTTTGAGTCTCACCTACATCTCTAAACTATATGAAACTAGAACTCTATGGAAAGCCAAACATTTGTTTAAAAAGTTGAATTAAATTTTAAAAATTTAAATTTTAAAATTTTAAATTTTAAACAAATCTGCTCTATACCTGTACCCTTACGATCAAGTGAGATGATATAAAGCATTCAGCACAGTGTGTGGCACATAGTAGGCGCCATATAAACGCTTATTCCTTTTCTTTCCCCCTTGTGTTTCAAATTGACCTCCTTATCTTTTTCACATCAAGTTCTTCTTCCGTTCTCTTCTAATCATTCAATAAAGCCATGGTCCCAGGATTAAAGAGAACAGTAAGGAGACTTCAAAACATTTTCACAAGCACAAAAGAAGGCAGATTGGGAGATGCTTTCTACTATTTTTTTCTTTTAGTGTTTGGAGTTTCAGTTTTCACGTGGTTCAGTACTTAGGTTTTAGCCTTTTTTATAGACACTAACTGGTACAAACTTTTGGGCTACAGTGAGAATTCAGCGAAGACATCAGCTTCTCTCAAAGCCTAGAAGTTATCTGGCTAGAGGCTGTACTTTAAATGTCTTAAATCCCCTACTAGAATGTAAACTTTACAAAGTCAGGCACTTCAGATACCAGCCTTTATTGCCTCCTTAACAGTGAGTGCTTAACAGAGGCACTAAGTATTTACTGACTGGGTATAAAATTACCTTAAAAAACATTGCTCAAAACAAAAAAAAAAAGAATCTGAAGTTATTAGCAACCATATGAAAGAATGTCCTAAATCAAAAGTAATCAAAGAAATGAAATCAAAACAACTTTGAAGTTTTACCTCACATCCTACAAAACTGGCAAAGATGACAAAAGATAAGGTATAGTCATCATTGAAGGTGTGGTGGCAAAAGACGCATGTTAGTACACTCTTTATGGAGCCAAGAAATAGTACCACCATTTTGAAAAGCCATTTGGAATTATGCAAATAAAGTGACTAAAAATGTCCATCTCCCTTGACCCAGAAATTCCGCTATTAGCCTTATATACCAAGAAAGCCATTGTTAAGAAGTCCTCATATACACCAAAATATTTATACCAGTATTTTTTGTGAGGGTAAAGAATTGGTAACAAAGTCAATGTCTATGAATTGGGAAATGGCTAAACAAATGGTGGCACCTGATTTTAATGGAATGTTAACTGTGCTAGAAGAAATGATGAATATGACAAAAACACATGGGTTGTGACTTGCCTATGCCTGTAATACTGTAATAGTTGATACTTATAAACCACTTCAAGTTTTATAACTGATTTGCATGCATTATGTTAGTTGGCCTTATCTAATCATACCTGCCTTGTATGGTAAAGAGGGCAATTATTTTAGAGTTGAGCATATTGAGTCTATGAGAGGCGCTGCAACCTCACCAAGGCCATTTAACAAATAAGATGACTCTGGGACTCAAATTAAGAACCAAGAATTCTAATCTAGTGCTTGTTTCTCTATACAATGCTGCCCCCTATTTTGATGGGGAGGAAGTTGTACTACATATTTAATAAGTAACCAAATGGGATACAAAGCCTAGTCAAATGCACATATACTTATGTAAGTTGTAAATGCATAAATTAAGGCTACTTAAATTAAATTTAGATACCTGTAAATCACTTGTTTTTTTAAATAAAATTATAAGAATAATATATAGAGAGCACTCATCATAATAATAAAGGGTTACATTTATGATCTCAGTTATCAACTCAGTGAGTTGATCCTCAGATATCAGCCCTATAATTGTTATAGAGGCCTGATTCTGAGGTCTGATACTATCTCTGTGTCACAATGGGACTGAACTAACAGGACAAGTATGGTCATAAAGTACAATGGAAAAAGTAAGAGTTATTGCTTGTGTCATGCTGTGCAAATCACAACCTCCTTCTATCTCAGTTTCCTTGCCTGAAAAATGAATGGCCTGGACTATCTGGCCTCTAGGTTCCCTCTGAGCATTACATCTATGATTCTATCATTAGACTTATTTTAGATATACAGAAATGAAAGCTCATAAGGTACAATATCACATGGCCAGTAATGGCAGAAGTGGAACCTGAATGTCCCACATTTTGACTCCCAACATTCTGACTTTTTTCACTATGTGGCTTTTTTTAATTAAAGATGATACACTTTTCTCTAGAAACACTGACACTAAAAGTTTAAGCCTACTCAAATTATCTGAGTAACTCTAATGAGCCATGATAGAACAAACGTAAAAAGTACTTGGTGGATAATGGTCTTTAAGAGGGGTAAGAGCATGCTGGCTTTCTCTCTATAACCAGTTAACTGTTTTTGGATTCTTTCATAAAGATGCCCAGAAACTGGTAAGTGAATAGGAGAACAGTTGAAATTTCCTCAATTGTTACTTCAAAGGGCCCCATCCAGTAGCACTATAACTTGGAGTTTAATGATATGCAGATTTCTAGTACCATTAATAAAAATGAAATCTTTAATTTTTCAATAGATCATGTCCTCTCAAACGATGAACTTCACTGTGACCACAAATGTACTTTGATAGACAAAGTGGAACTCTGATCGGTTGATAAAGAGGAATGCACAATCGGTTGATAAAGAGGAATGCACAAGAGGGTTCCTTCTTACCCCTATGCCACTTTTTATCCTGTCTCTTTTCCTAAGGGCACTAACCATCATATAATACACCTCAACATACCAATTTTACACAAAACCAGAAATTATACCTTGGGGCATAGTAAGTCAGAATCAGATTGGTCTTTCAAGTCCAAAAATTAGATACTTATCAACAATTCCAACAAGCCATGACAACTCATTGCTTTCTAATATTAAGAAAATTCATCACAGTCTGATAGGCTGAATGGACAATGGTAGCAAAGACCTAGTTTTCATAACACTTTTGAAGCTGCTCAAATCCCAGAACCCTCCCCCCTTTTTAAAAGCATAACAAAAATGTTATAATTGAAGTGAACTGGTTTTTTTTTAGGCTACTAAAGATCACATGTTTAAAATTAGTTGTTGGTTACCTGATTAGCAAGCTCTTTTGTACATAAAAGTCTCTTTTGTTTAGGTAGGTGGGGGAATCAACAAACCATGGACATCTCAGAATGACAAAGTCATTGTTAAGCTAAAGGATGCTGGGATTCTTTCTACACACTTTCCCTGACTTCTCCACACAATAAAACGCAAGGGTCAGTGGTACTGAAACAAGCAAAGGCCAGTTCCACCCTTTTGCACCTATAAAAGCCAAGTGACCCAACCTATTATTCCTAAGTCTTAGGCCTTTTTGTTCTCAATATCCAGATGCAGCAACTTTTTTTTTTTTTAAAGAAATGACTGAGGACACCTCCTTCACAGTTTCTTTTTCTGGGGCATTTTCACTTCATAAAAGCTGCAGTCAATGTGTTTTGTGTGTGGTGAGGAGGGACTGACACATTCAGTGGTGGTCTCAGCCACTGCCTACATTGGTGGCTCAAGTAGTCTCAGGATTAGGGCTTTGTGTGGGATGAAAGGAGATGAAAAGTCAGTTATTTAAGCTCAGTCAAGCCATTGATTTTTTGTTGTTGTTGAGGGGTCTGGGGGAGGAAAGTTTTGCAATTCAGTTTTCCACAATAAGGCTGCCCTTATCTGAGGACAGCTGCAAGAGGGTTCACAAGTCCTCAGCATTCCCCAAGAATAAGACAAATCTTAACATTCCTAAATGCAATATATGCACCAGGCACTCATTTTTATTTGTTTGGTTTTTTTTGGCATGAAGATTCATCAGCCTTTTTATAAAATTAAAAAAATCTCTCTCTCTTCTCTCTTCCCCCCACCCCCCACTTGGCACTTGTGAGCAAAAGACTTCAGATGCCAGATGCATTAAACTAAGGTATCTCATGAATCTTAGTCTCCTATAAAAGCAAGGATAATACAGGGTAAGGGCCAAATAGGAGAAATAAATGCTAGAAATAATTAGATATTATGATTCCAGATAAGGAAAAGTCTTTATAAAATGACTAGGGATAGCATATTTGTTGTTCAGGGGATAGTAAACTAATGCAATTATTATTAGAGACCTGATCATTTCCATTGGTAATGCCTTCAACGACAAATAATTTTGTTATGGTAGCCTATCTGCAGTTTAAGAATTGTCTTGATCTTTAAAAATCACTAAATACTTTTGTTTATTATGGATAACACACTGCCATTTGGAAGCATGTGAAGCAGAAGCATACCAAACACTTAACCCATTAAAATACAAACTACAAAGTATCCTACAGAACCAAAAATGCATTTTAAGCCTGGATCCGTTTTTCTGCTGGGTTCTCAAGATCATATGCATTTTTTCAATAAAACTGGGCCAACTATGCAGATGATAGGAATAGTTGTAAAAGTCAGTTCTTAAACTGAGATGAATCCAAAACCACTGGATTTTTTTCTTGATATGAAATAAAATCTACTAAAATTGTATCTTCTACAGAAAGCCTTTCCTTTTCTAGTGTTTTTTCCCTCTCTTAATTTCTCTCAATTATTTTCTGTTTCTCTTGTATATAGCTTGTACGTATTTGATTGCTTCTTGTCTCTCCCATTAGATTGTGAGTTCCACAATGTCTTTTGCCCCTATTTGTGTCTCCAGTGCTTAGCACAATGTATGGCACAGAGCAGCCATTTAATAAATGTTTATTAACTGACAATCTGCAGTCTAATTAGTATATCCATTTAGCAGACATTACTTACATGCTAATAAATGATTGTGAGTTTGTAGTATTTACTCAAAATGATGCACAGATTCGCTGACCAATTCTGCAACCAACTTACACTGGAATTTTCCTACACACAAGCAACAATACCAATATATTTTTGGTTACCATGCAAGTGAAAGCTTCTACCAACAGGCAGCATCCTGTTTTGGGAAAGTAATTGGCAAGGAAATTAAAGCCTCGATCAAGAAGACCAACCTATCCTTTCTGAAGTTGGTATGGGATAAAGTTACATATACAACCATAAAATAATAAAAGTAATGATGCTAGTGTTCAGCATTATCTGCCAATTAAGACACTAAAACCCTGACAAATGGCTGCCACACCTGCCCTCTTGAGTAAGTTCACTGACAGTATTTTGAAAACTAATTGAAAATCAAATGCTAAATATGCTGGCTGTCAGTGACCACTTATATGATCATTTAATCTGAGATTTATCTGTAAAACAAGTGGGGGTTGGATTAGATTAACATTCTGGTCCCTTCCAGTTCTAAATCTATGATTCTTTGTGTTTCTCCCCTTCTCTTTTCAAGTCTTCTCTTTTCCATGTAAAAATTTTTAGATGCTTTGATGATTCTCACATGACAACCAAGGCCACGTGTTACCACCTTGCTTCTCCTCTAGAAACAATCTACCTTCAGAATTTCCGTCCTAAAATATAGTGTCCAAAACTGAACACAAAACTCTTGATATGGTCTGGCAGAGGCAAAGAAGAGGACTGGGAAGAACCTGAGTAGGACATGTGTTGAAGAGGGATGGAGATGAAATAAAATCTAAGAAGCTGAGTTGAAAAGCACAGTCCCAAAGCAGAGAGAGAAAAAGGAAGTCCTTACCACCTGAAAGTCAGAAAAGGGACCCTTACATAGTGAAGGAAAGGTATTATAACCCAGGATAAATGTTACAAATTTTACACTGATTCTCTCAAAAGAATGTATAGGGTAGTCTACAAATTTATTTCAAAGATTCATTGATGATAATATTTTAGAAGCTTTGTAAAGAAAATTATCATCAGAGATACCATAATGTTCTTTGAAATACTCTTTTTAATGGGAAATCTCCATTCTAAGTATGTGACAAGTAAATGAGTAAAATTGTTTCAAGGTCACAATAGAAGCATCATGAGTCATCACTGGTTAATATTTTCCTCAAAAACTGTTTATCAGGTTTCAAAAAAAACAATCAAAATGAATAAAGTTTTCTGGGGTTTTTTCCCCATTACTATAAATACATGGTACAATCTTCACAGAAATATTTGGTGTGGTCTTCTACTGAAATTTTTTTTGGGGGGGGGAAGGGGCGGAGCCAAGATGGCAGAACAGAAAGACATACATACCTTAGCTCTTCCCCTACAGCCCATCAAATATCTGTAAAGAAAGACTCTCAACAAATTCTAGAGCAGCAGAAACCAAAGAAAGAAGGAATGGAGATTTCCAGCCCAGTGTGACCTGGAAGGCTGACAGGAAAGGTCTGCTGCATAGCAAGCGGAGCAGAGCCCAGCCTCATGACTCTGGAAGGAGCAGGACTGGAGCAGGCTTCAGGGACAAAATCCCTGGAATCAGCAGCGGTTTGCAGATACCTCAAACCACAGGCACCAAAGGTCATTGAGAGGGCTTTTTCAATATGAGGAGAAGGGAGCTGAGTCCACCCCTGGCCCTGCCCCAAGGTGGCTGCAGAGGTTGGGCAGCAAAGGCTTTCTGGAGGTCACAGCAGGCAGGCAGCAGCCGGGATCCATGCTTCCATTGTTGGAGCACTAAGCATAAAACCTCTGGGGGAACTGAGCAGCTGATCTGAATCTCAGCCCTGATTGGAGGTCCTACCCCGACCTAAAGCCCCTGGGGGAACTGAGCAGCTGACCTGAATCTCAGCCCTGAGCAAGGTCCTGGAGTGAGCAGGAGTACTAGGGACCCTCCTCTTGACAAAGGATTCAGAAGTCAAGTAACTGGCTATGAAAATAACCCCAATAGGGAAAAAAAAATAAGACCACAGAAGGTTACTTTTTTGGTGAACAGGTATTTCCTTTCATCCTATCAGATGAGGAACAACAATGCATACTGTCAGAGGAAGTCAAGACTTCTGCATCTAATACCTCCAAAATGAATATACAGTGGGCTCAGGCCATGGATGAGCTTGAAAAGAAAGTCAGCAGCTTGCTTAAGGAGACCCAAAAAAATGCTGAGGAAAATAACACCTTTAAAAATAGTCTAACTCAATTGGAAAATGAGGTCCAAAAAACCCATGAGGAGAAGGCTTTAGAAAGCAGAATTAGCCTAATGGAAAAGGAGGTTCAAAAGCTCACTGATTTCTTTAAAAATGAGACTGGAGTTCAAGGAAGCTAATGACTATATGATAAACCAAGAAGTTGCAAAGCAAAACCAAAGGAATAAAAAAATAGAAGATAAGGTGAAATATCTCATTGGAAAAACAACTGACCTGGAAAACAGATCCAGGAAAGACAATTTAAAAATTATGAGACTACCTGAAAGCCATGATCAAAAAAAGAGCCTAGACATTATCTTTCATAAAATTATCCAGGAAAACTGCCCTGATATTCTAAAACCAGAGGGCAAAATAAATATTGAAAGAATCCATGGATCACCTCCTGAAAGAGAGTTCCCAGGTCAAGGAGCAAATATTGCAAGCAGCTAGAAAGAAACAATTAGAGTATTGCAGAAATACAATCAGGATAACACAGGATCTGGCAGCTTCTACATTAAGGGATTGAAGGGCTTGGAATAGGATATTCCAAAAGTCAAAGGAACTGGGATTAAAACCGAGAATCATCTACCCAGCAAAACTGAGTATAATACTTCAGAGGAAAAAACTGTCATTCAATGATAGAGGACTTTCAAGAATTCTTGATGAAAAGACCAGAACTGAAGAGAAAATCTGACTTTCAAACACAAGAATCAAAAGAAACAGGAAAAGGTAAACAGGAAAGAGAAATCATAAAGGACTTTCTAAAGCTGAAGTGTTTACATTCCTACATGGAAAGAGAATATGTGTAACTCTTGAGATTTTTCTCAGTATTTGGGTAGGTGAAGGGATTATACACACACACACACACACACACACACACACACAGAGCACAGGTTAAGTTGAATCAGAAGGAATGATATTGATAAAAAGTAAAATTAAGGGGTGAGAGAGGAATATATTGTGAGGAGAAAGGGAGAAATGGAACAAACTCACTCATAAAAGAGATAAGAAAAATCGTTTTCAATGGAGGAGAAAAGGGAGGAGGTGAGGGGAAAAGTGAAGCTTACTTTCATCACATATGGCTTAAGGAGGCAATAACATGCTCACTCAATTTGGTATGAAAATATGTCTTATACTACAGGAAAGTAGGGGAGAAAAGGATAAGTGGGGTGTGGGGCAGATGATAAAAGGGAGGGCTAATGGGAGAAGTTAATGATTAGAAGTAAACACTTTGGGGAAGGGACGTCAAATGAAAGAATAGAATAAATGGGGGACAGGGTAGGATGGAGGGAAATATAGTTAGTGTTACACAACATGGTTATTAGGGAAGTCTTGTGAAAAACGACACATGTATAGTCTGTATTGAACTGCTTGACTTCTCAGTGGGGATGGGTGGGGAGGAAGGAAAGGAGAGAAGTTGGAATTCAAAGTATTAGAAACAAATGTTGAGTATTGTTATTGCATATAACTGGGAAATAAGAAATACAGGTAATGAGGTATAGAAATCTATCTTGCCTTTCAAGAAAAGAGAGAAGATGGGGATAAGGGAAGGGTGGGGTGTGATAGATGGGAGGATACATTGAGGGAAAATGATACTTCTTTGCCACAAGAAAAGTTTCTTACATAGGGGTCCTTTTCCTTTTTTTTTTTTACTCTCTTTTGGGATATAGATGTAACAGTGGTATTGCTAGGTCAAGGGGTTTGCATGGCTTTATAGCTCTTTGGACATAGTTTCAAATTGCTCTATAGAATGGTTGAATCAGTTCACAACTTCACCAATAGTGCATTAATGTCTCATTTTCCCCCCATCTCCTCCAACACTGGTCATTTTCCTTTTCTGTTCTATTAGCCAGTCTAATAGGTATGAAATAGTATCTCAGAATTGTTTTAATTTGCATTTCTCCAATCAATAGTGAGTTAGAGCATTTTTTTTCATATGGTTGTAGCTTTGATCACTTTATCTGGAAACTGTTCATATAATTTGATCATTTATCAGTTGGGGAATGGCTCTTATTTTTATAAACTCAACTCAGTTCTCTATATGTTTGAGAAATGAAGCCTTCATCAAAATTTTTTCCCAGTTGTTACTGTTAATTGTATTTTTCTCCATCCTATCCCCACCCTCATTTATTCTATTCTTTCTCCTTTTGCCCTGTCCCTCCCCAAAATTGTTTTGCTTCTGATCACCCCACTCCCCCAATCTGCCTTCTTTTCTATCACCCACACCCCACCTTATCCCTTTTCCCTCTACTTCCCTGTAGGGTAAGATAGATTTCTATACCCAATTGAGCGTATATGTATTCTCTCTTTGAGCCAATTCTGATGAAAGTAAGGTTCATTTCCCTTCAGCTTCCCCCCTCTTCCCCTCCACTGTAAAAGCTTTTTCTTGCTTCTATGCGAGATAATTTATCACATTGTACCTCTTACTTTCCTTTTCTCCAAGTACATTCCTCTCTCATCCCTTAATTTTACTATTTTGGATATTATTCCTTTATATTCAACTCATACACACATACACACACATATTCATTCTAGCTGCCCTACTTATGAGAAAGCTCTTAAGAGTTGACAAGTATCATTTTCCCATGTAGGAATGGAAACAATTGAACCTTATTAACTCCTTTATGATTTCCCTTTCCTGTTAAGCTTTTCATGCTTCTCTTGAGTCTTGTATCTGAAAGTCAAATTTTCTATTCTGCTCTAGTCTTCTCATACAAAAATGCTGAAAAGTTCTCTATTTCATTGACTGTTAATTTTTTCCCTTGAAGGATTATACTCAATTTTGCTGGGTAGGTGATTCTTGGTTGTAATCCTAGTTCCTTTGTCCTCCAATATCATATTCTAAGCCTTCTGATACTTTCATATAGAAACTGCAGTATCCTGTGTTATCTTGACGAGCTCTATGATAAATGGCTACTTGGAATATTTTCTGCTCGAGCTGGGAACTCTAGAATTTGGCTATAATATTCCTGGCAGTTTCCCTTTTGGGATCTCTTTCAGGAGGTGACTGGTGCATTCTTTAAATGTCTATTTTACCCTCTGGTTCTAGAAGATCAGGGCAATTTTTCTTGGTAGTTCTTGAAAGATGACATCCAAGCTCTTTTTCTGATCATGGCTTTCAGGCAGTCCAATAATTTAAAATTTTATTTGCTCAATTCTGATCTTTAAGGAATTCTTTTCCTCAGTGAGCTTTTGTACCTACTTTTCAAATCTGGTAAATTCTACTTTTTAAGGAACTTTTTCCTCATTGAATTTCTGTGCCTCTTTTCCCATTTGGTCAATTCACTTTTTAACGCATTGCTCTCCTCATTGCTTTTTGTACCTCTTTCATCATTTGGCCTAGTCTATTTTTTTTAAGGAGCTATTTTCTTCAATTTTTTTGTGTCTCCTTTACCAAGCTGTTGATTTGTTTTTCATGATTTTCTTGTATCATTCTCATTTTTCTTCCCAAATTTTTCCTTTACCTTTCTTGATTTTCAAAATCCTTTTTAAGTTCTTACATGGCCTGAGACCAATTCATATTTTTCTTGAAGTCTTTGGATGTAGGAACTTTGACTTTGTTATCCTCTTCTGAGTGTATGTTTTGATCTTCCTTATCACCAGAGTAACTTTTTATGGTCAGAATTTTTTCCTGTTGTTTGCTCATTTTCCCAGCATTTTACTTGATTTTTAACTCTTTGTTAAACTAGGGTTCTGCTTCCATGGTGGAGGGTGCACTGTCCTAAGCTTTAGGTGTTTTGTGCAGTTGTTTTCAGAGCTACAGGTACCTGTAAGTTTTTAGTTCTTCCAAGGCGGTATGATCTAAGGAGAAGCATGTTTACTATTCTCCTGTCCTGTGCTCTGGTCTGTGAGCTACCACAAGCATTCTTTCCTGCCATGGAACTATGACAAAGGTCCCCACTCCACTGCAGCTTTGGTGTGCTAGTACCTCCTCACCCTGGAACTGTCACCTGGATTCAAGTGTGGGCAAAGCAACAGAGTCCTGCCTCACTGCTAGAAAAGAGACCCCTGTAATCTCCTTCTGGACAGTTGTTTGATTCCCTTACCATCTGTGGGCTAAAAGCTCTGGAAACAACTGCTTCTGTTACTGATTCAGGGGCTCCCAAGGTCTGCTCTTGGTTTGCTGGGGCTGGGTCTGTACTGGGATGGCCTGTACTGGACTATGCTCCACTCTCACCCAGGTATAACAGACATTTTCTGTTGAAACTTCTATGTTGTCTTTGGTTATGAAATTATTCCACCCCATCTTTTTATGGATTCTGCTGCCCCAGGATTTATTTGAAGGCATTATTCAGAGGTGTTTGGAGGGGTTTGGGGGAGAGCTCAGGCAAGTTGCTGTCTTTTCTCTACCATCTTGGTTCCATCCCCAAACAGGCATTTTTTACTCAACAAACCTGTTAGCCCAAGTCTGTCAACTCAACATTAGAACTGCTCAACCAGGTTGATTGCTATGATTCAACTAGAACAGAGATGTCAAACTTGTGGCCCCTGCAAAACTCATTACATTACAAACAAATTAAAATGCAACTGGGAAATGTTTAACAGAGTACCAGGCATGGTACTCTATCCACTGTACCACCTAGCTACTCTTCAGATAAATAATGTTAATTTGTAATTTTTAAAGTCAGTATGCAGTCACAGGGATCCATTTCTCTTTGAGTTCTATACCACTGAACTATATGACTTCTGAGGTCCTTTCTAACACTAAAGTTAAGTCTAAAGTGTTTATAATATAAGAAAATGAATCTCTTAAGTTCATAGACACAGATTGTACATCAAAGATCAGTGATTTAAATTTAATAGGAATTTCTTCCACCTATGCTGATAGTGACCATTTATAAATTATTAGGGAGAATGGAGAAAATAAAATTGATTCTATCCTGTAACTCGTTTCATTTTGTATTGCTACTGACATTTTGTGTACATATCTAAATCGCTCATTGTCTCTGAGTTAAATTTAGAAATTCTGTTTTCTTGCTAGTAACTTTCTACTCTCATGTCAAGGAAATCTGCTACTGAAGGATGCAGGGGGATGTCAGGGAATTTGGTCTCTTAGCTCTGCAACACTGGAGGTCCTTCAGTAAAGTCTGGTCTGTTAGTGTTGTGACGCTAACTAGCCATGCAGGTGGACACTGCCAATGAGCTTTCCATGGCAACAAGATCGAAGAAAAGCTTGTGCTAGTCCTACAATCCAAATTTTCTGCTGATCATATTGTCCCCCACATCTATAATGCTTCTGACTTCATAACTAATCATATTCTTTTCCCTTTCTATGTTTTCCCCTTTTCAGTTTTTGGATATTCTTCCTTTTGTCTTGTCAAAGAGATCTGTTTGCCCACATTTGGGGTCTTCTGACTCGCTAAGGAGCTAAAGACCCTTCTTTCGATCACTGCTAGCCTTATCAAGCCTGAGAGGTGGCGAGGTAGTTCAGTGAATAGAGCCCTGGGTGTGGTATCAGGAAGATATGAGTTCTAATCCAGCCTCAGACACTACCTGGTTGGGTGACCCTGGACAAATCACTGAACGTTTGCTTGTCTAATCCACTGGTGAAAGAAATGGCAAAACACTCCAGTGTCTTTGCCAAGAAAACCTCAGTTGGTGTCAAAAAGAGCCAGACATGACTGAACAACTGAAGACCAAGTCTTACCTTACCTTGAGCTTGCTTGGAACTTTGTGCTTCAGTTTACCTTAATTTCTTTCTTTTCTTCTTTTTTTTTGGGGGGGAGGAGAGAGGTTCTATACATACATTCTTATTAAACACATTTTCACATTATTCATGTTGCATAGAGGAATTAAAATGAATGGGGGAAACCATGAGAAAAAACCAAACCAAAATAAAACATAATATTCTGCTTCATTCTGCATTCCTATTCCATAGTTCTTTGCCTGGATGTGGATGGCACTGTGCCTCAAGAGTCCTTTGGGAATGTTTTAGGTAAAACAACAACAACAGCAACAGTAGATAAGCCTTAGAGAGCTGCCTAAGTCTGAGGTGAACTGCCCCATGGTTACTTAGCTAGTCATGCCAGAAGTTAGTCCTTCCTTACTTCAATTCAGCATTCTCTCTACTTGTAACTTAAATAATGAGGTTTCATTTTGCAATCAAAAGACTTTATTGCCTCTATGGATGTTTTCTCAGCTCTCTAGAAAGGATTTAACATGTCTGTTTCTAAAATAGATTACATGTTTTACATTTTAGGGAAATCCAAGTGATGTAAAAGAAAAGAGTGATTTTTATAGTGCTAAATTAAAAGTAACTACTTTGGAAGAGATTTGCTTAACTCGCTGACTGACTATTATGTGCTAAATCAGAGTACACATGTTCATTTCAAGCCACTACTAATTGTCATAGTCAAATTTGGCCAGCTTGGAATGTGGATGAGAAATTTAAAATGTAAAATGCTTAGCTACCAAAGCATTGGGAATTGCTGATATTTTTTTTATATGACTATGGCAGCTCATTTAAAAAAAAAGTCTCCGTTTAAGGCCTATTACAAAATAATTAAATTTGTTTAATAAACATTTGTTCAAAGAAAAGTGTGATATAGTAGAAAGAGTTCTGGTTTTAATTTCAATAGAAATCTAGGTTCAGTTTCAATAGATATCTAGGTTTAGATTCCACCTCTGATAATTATGTGATAAAGGAAAAGAAAATAGTTTCATATCTCCGGGAACATGCATTTCTTCATCTGTAAAACAGGATAAAACTTGGAGAATATGTTATAGAGTTATTGTGGGAATTAAATGACATAATGAAGGTAAGTCTCTTTGTAAAATAAAGAGGGAAAGCCTAGAAAATTTATATTACAAATACTTGGATACAAATACATGAGGCATTTGCAACTTTTATAAAATTTAGAGGGAATTTCAATTATTGTACATAGAAATGAGAGTCTGGCCCTGTGATTTCATTGGTATAAAGAATTCTTCTACCAATTAAAGTTAGAACCTTTTCTGTAACTCCTTGTCTTACAGAACTATGTGGAACACTGAGGGTTTAATGGCACAACCAGGGTCATTATTCTGTGACAGACACAATATGACCTCAGGTCTTCCTAGTTTTAAGGCCAGCTCTCTATCCACTATGCCAGATTGACTCTGAATTTTATGTTGTTGTACTTGTACCTCTCTATCTTCTAAGAACTTGTTTGGTGTGAAATCTATGAAGAATGCATGGAGTATTAGCATATGTATTTCATAAAACTCTAATGTAATGTTGAGCTTCCTATTTTAAACACAAATTCAAGAAATTTGTTGTTTACTCCTTAATTTACACACAGCATATAGTTGGGGTGGGTGGGGGGTTAGGCAGGGGGAAAGAGAATGAAGGGTATGGACCTGTGATTTTATTTGCACAAGAATCCCCTTCTGTGGCAACTCCATGAACCAATGCAAACTGTCATGTGTTTGCAGTAATAATGTCAAAGCTATTTATATAGCACCATGGGCCCAGCACTGTGCTAAGCACTTTACAAATATTATCTCCTCTGAGCCTTACAACATTGCTTATGTCTTGCCACTGAACTTCAGTGAGTCTGGAGAAGAGGGGGAGGCTGATGACTCTGCACAACTCTGCCTCACTTACATCCAAATATTTTATAGTAGAGTATGAACTACACTATGCTCCCTCTAGAATTATTCTGCATAGCTATAAAATCAATACCTCAAAAATACACAAGCAGAAATCTTCAAGGTCTACTCTACTACAGATTTTATAATTATGTTACATTTACTTAGCTATGGTTTCCTTTGGTACCTAGGTCTACTGAGATTTATACTCAAGAAAAACAAATCAACTGTGCAAGGGAGTGATTTGTACAGACTGATGGAGTATCACTTCATCAGCTTTGGGGGAGATAGACTAGAGTGGGCAGAGATGAGAGGCAGGGAGACCAATTAGGAGGCTATGGCAATAGCCCATGATAAAGTTAATGAACTTCTGAATTAAGGTAACAGTCATCTGAGTGGAAAGAATGGGTCAGATATGAAGAATATTGTGAAAGAATAAATCAACCAGATTCAGTAATTGATTAGATGCAAGGGATAGAGTAAAAAAGGTTGCAAATATGGGTTGCTGGAAGGATGGTGATGTCATCAACACAAATAGCCTTGGACATCATGTATTTCTTAATGAAGCTCAAGTATACCTTTGCTTTTGGTTTCTAGGTAAGACTGATGACTCACCTTAAGCTTTAACCTCAAAAAATCACCAGTAGAGTGAAAAAAATTCCCTAAATCTGCTCACTACTACCCAAACTGGTTAGTTCTTCAGATTATGACATTTGAGGGAAAATTTCATGCTTAAAATTCACATGTCAAAACAAATCTATATTTATTAAAACAATGATTTTTAGTGCGAGAATGTGCCTATAACGCCCGAGATTTAAAGGATATCATTGCTAATTTGCCTATGAAGCAAAATGTGATTACTTTATAGTCATGTATCTTGATGTGTCCCTTATTGACTCTGCTCAGAATTAAAGTCTTTAATTCAGGGAACAAAATATATTTTGGTACTGAAATCGGTAAAGACATTCACATTTAACAATAGAACAAAAGTGCTCGCTGATACATGTGGTTCACATATAGGTTAATCTATACTCCACAATGCTTAAGGGAGAAAAAAAGAGATTAAAAAAAAGAAATGACAATGAGATACATTTTGGGGAACTGGGGAAAGGACAAGGGTATTAACCTCTTTGAATTTCAAAATGTTAAATAAATTTTTGATAGTTTATGTAACAAAGAGGAAGAGGCTTAAAAAGTACATAGATACACAATATTACTGGAGTAGGAGATTCAGTAAGTGTAGGTGTAAAAGTAGGAGTAGTAGCAATTATCAGGCCTCCATGTTCACAAAATGATAAAACCTCAGGGGGAGAAGGAACCTTAGGTCAAGAAGTCAAACCATCCATCCCATAAATGTGTTTCCTTTATAATAAACTGGAATAATGGTGATTAATCATGATGATGATGACCGGTAACAAGCATTGATTGATATACTGCTTACTATATGCCAGACACTATACTAGGCACTTTACAATTATTTTTTCATCTGATCTATTCTCATTTGAATACTTCCAGTGACAAGACACTTAGGATCCCACAAGGTAGCTCATGTCAATGTTAGCAATTCAAATGGCTACGTAAGAAGAACTTCTGACAATTTTCTTTCTAACAATATTGAGTGAAAACCATCTTCCAACCACTGGTTCAAGCTCTGCTCTCTGGATTTAGAAAGAATCAATCAAAATTCTCATCCTAACAACAGTCCTTCACAAATTTATTATCTCCACTATGACTTCTCTTCTGGTTAAACCAAACCTCTTTGGGTAGGGTTTCATGTCTTGTCTGGTTACCCAAATCTGAACACAATGAATTCAGTTTAGCATATGGGACAGAGCTATCCACTAAGAAGTTAGAAATTCAGGAGAAGAGCTCAGGGGCAAAGTCAGGCATGGTAATTTGCATAACAATCATAACTGAAGCCAAGGAGTAGATGACATCACGAAAGGAGAATGGATGTAGAGAGAAGAGGACGTAGAGGGAAAATCATAATTAAGGGGCAGAAAAATGATCAGCAGTCAAGCAGAGAGAAAAATCAGTGGAAGTTCAATATCACTTTCCAAGGGGGAGAACGCATCAGACAGAGTAAGTGGTTCCTAGTGTCAGATGCTACAGAGTGTGTGTGTGTGTGTGTATGCAATTTCTCCCTCAATTATATATTAAAATTATTTTCAACACTTGTTTTTTTTTAAAGTTTTGAGTTCCAAATTCTATCTTTCCTTTTCCTACCCCCACCCTGAGACAGTAAGCAATCAGAAACCAATTACACATGTGAAATCACATAAAACATTTCCATATTAGTCATTTTTGTACAAGAAGATGAGTAAGATGTTTAAGAGGCCATGGAATCTGGCATCAAGATCATTCGTGGCCTTGAACAAATAAGTTACTAAGAGGGATGGAAGAGATCTGAGAAAGATGCCAGGTTACCAGTGGTTCAAGAGTAAGTGCATTAAATGAGGCAGCAAAAAATGTGGTAGAGTGGATAGAGAATGGAAGGAAATGAATCCAAGTCCAATCTGATCCACACAGGTTATGAGACTCCAGGTCAGTCAATTAATCTATGTCTCACTCATCAGTAAAAGGAGTATGACATATGAGGAGAAATGATGGTTGTGGGAAGAATACAGAGAAGATGGGAGAGGATCAGAATGAGGAACCATGTGAAGGGGTTGGCTTTATGTAAGGAAAAAGATGAAAGCATTCTTCCAGTACTCAAAGACTGGAAGAGTGCCAGAATGGGGTTGGGTAGGAGGCAAAATCACCAGCAGAAAATGAAGGGGAACAGGGTAGAGTTGGGGATGTGAATGGAAAGGACATAATTTGGAATAACCGCTTTGGGGCTGCAAAAAAGTCAGTTAAGAGATGAGCAAAGATTAATTGTGCAGCAATGAGGGTACTGTTGTGGTTAGATAACAAATATTACTAGAGCTTAGATCAGAATGTTCAGAGTGAAGTGTGGGTTTGTAGGCAGAAGAACAGTCTTCCCGGATTCTGTTCTTGCCTCTAACTCAGGGTCTGGTGCTCCAAGAAATTCTCTAAGACTCCATACAAATCATCAATCAGTTGCTGATATGCATAGCTGGAAACAGCTTCCGTGGGGCTGCTTCCTTACCACGGATGAATCACAGATTTAAAACAATTCAACCTTCCAAAACAAATCGCAAAAGTTGTTTTGTCTCTTTACATCAGCAACATCTACTGAACATTAAGTGGGAAAGAGGTAGGCAGCATCACATCTATCAAAGGGTATAGTAAGACTTATGCTCCAAGTTCTCAGTTGGAAAAACACATAAAATACACACACATCATTTCATTGGTATCTGATTGGAAAGAAATAAAGATGAAATAATTCTTATGAAGATTTCTACTACTGTGCCAGTCTGGTCTATTCCTTGAGGGTAAGGACTATCTTCTGCTTCTTTTTGTAACCTTAGTGCTTAGCACAATATCTGGCACACAGCAGGAACTTAATAAATGTTTATTGATTTAATTACTGATTGTTAAATGTTTCTGATATTTTATATTAATGTGAATTTTATAAAATCTATGTAACCTCATTCTGCTTTTCCTATACTCAAAAATGGTCTGTTCCTAGGACTAAATTCCATTCCAAGATTCAACTGGTTCCGAGTTCACTACCTCATTTTTTTTAGTCAAAGTGAGTAGTAGACGTATCATATCCAAATGCTTTATTAACTTGCCCCCAACTGTCATGGTAATAGATCTATTCATAAACATTTTCATCTTTGAATAGCTATTTCCTAGACTGGATGATCACTTGATTTATGAAAAATACTACGAATTTCCAAAACTGTGTTAATTTAAGAAAACAGTAACAAAATACATGTCTGAACAATAACATGAAATGTGGATGTGTCCTGCCAGCCTATTGGCTAACTTCTCTGATAAGTGTAAAGCAAGCCTGAGGTGTTCACCAAAAGCCAAGAAACACATATCCTTCTGTGACGTTTTCTTTGGCCTGTAAATTACTCTGTCAACTTTGCAATTATCTGTACGCTAGATCATAGTATCACAATAGTTGCAGGCAGACTGGTCCTTAGAGATAGGCTAAGGCAACCTCATTTTTTTTGAATTAGAAAACTGAGGTCCAGGAATTCTATGACTTGTCCAAGGTCTTATAGATTGAAGGATTTAGACTCAGGTCCTCTAGAATCAAATCTAGTGCTTTTAATATTGTGTGGTGTGTGTGTGAGAGAGAGAGAGAGAGAGAGAGAGAGAGAGAGAGTGTGTGTGTGTGTGTGTGTGTGTGTGTGTGTGTGTGTGTACACACAGCCTCTTTGAGCAGACACACTTAGATATTTCAAAGACATAACAGAATAGCTCATCTTCCCTTTCTCACTTTAGTGAAAGAGAACAGTAAGCTTCTTAGTTTTTAAAAACTATAAATTCCAGCTTACAATAGACAATCAATCTTGAACTTTGAAAAAGAGGGAAAAATCTTCATCTCTAGGTCAAACTTAGATAAGCTACATCTAGCCAGGAAATTCTATATATATTAATCTGTGCTCTGCCCTTAGTAAGAGAGCAGAGGAAAAATGAGACCTTTTTCTTTCCAATTTCTTACAGAAATACACCACACCCATTTGGTCTTGCTCTTTTAGCCACCCACCTTCTATAGCAGTTTCCCAAAATAATTTAGTCACTTTTGGAGGGTTGAGGTATACTGACAGAACTTATATGCTGATAAGTGGTGACTGGAGATCTCAAGTGCCCTTA
The DNA here is from genome assembly GCF_028372415.1 of Notamacropus eugenii. Lineage (NCBI taxonomy): Eukaryota > Metazoa > Chordata > Mammalia > Diprotodontia > Macropodidae > Notamacropus > Notamacropus eugenii. Next base: position 232,686,110 of record NC_092877.1, on the reverse strand, counting down.
GGATAAAGGAGTACAAAAAGGTACAAAAAGGAAATTAAACTGCTTTTCATTCTGAAGACTTTTTGGCCACATTTTATATATATACATACATATATATATATATATAAAAAACTAAATACAAATTTTTATATTTTACCTTTTGAAGGAGAAAATATGAACAGCACAGAAATTTTTTGACACTCCAGCACTTAGCACAATGGTGTTTAATAAAACTTATTGCCCAACTCCTGGTCAAATGACTTGGTAAAACAGAAAGAGGAAATTTGTCTTTCTGACTTCCTTTGTTCAGCTCTGGGCATAGTCCCATGCTCAAGTAGGAGCAAAACAAACTCTTTTGGGTGATGATGATGACAGCTTAGATTCAAATATTCTTTGGATCTTAACCTGAGACCTAAGATCTTTTCATTCAAAATTTGTCAACAATTTGTAAATACCAGACCAAACCAAAAAACGCTGTCGTCAACTCATTAGAATGAAGTAATCAAACATCTGTGCTGGATTTAAAATTACTTTTTTAAAAAAATTTATTTTAGTTTTCGACATTCATTTTTATAAAATTTTCAGTTCCAAATTTTTTCCCTCCCTACCCTTCCCTCCTCAAAACGTCAAGCAATCTGATACATGCTATACTTGTACAGTCATCATATTAAACATATTTCCACATTAGTCATGTTGTGAAAGACCAATCAGAACAAAAGGGAAAAACCACAAGAGAAAAAAACAAACCAAAAAAGTGAAAATAATATGCTTTGATCTGCAGTCAGACTCCCTAGTTCTTTCTCTGGATATGGACAGCATTTTCCATCATGAATCTTTTGGAATTGTCTTAGATCATTGTATAAAATTACATATTTGTAATAGTCTCATTTGCCATTTACTTCAAGGTCAGTAATTCACGATAAAGGGAATCTTCAATTCTTATAAAACATGAATTCTCCTACAGTACCATCCTGGTGCCCTGGGTTCTCCAAGGCTCTTATGGAATGCAGGCATTGGTAGGTCTCATGAAACTGGCAAGCCTTTGAAGATGGGCTCTGTGACAAAGACTGTCATCCAAAGATCAGCCTACCTATGTTTGGAAAGGCTAGTTACCAAAAGTTTGTTCACCAAGTGATGAAATATCTCAATCAGAACAACTCATGAAATTGTCTAATATGGTATTGGGGATCACAAGCTAAAATATCGTTAAATTTAAAAAGACAGCAGCTGAAAGCGGAGTTCAAATCTGACCTCTGATATTTAGGAAGAATCCAACCTTGGTCAAGTCACAACTTCTTTGGCCTTAGTTTATATATCTATAAAATGAGGCCTCAGACATTCCTTCGAGCTATAGATCTATGATCTTCTGATAAGGAATAATTTGGTCCAACCTCATCTTACAAACAGGGAAACTGAGGAATGGGAGGATAAAATTGGTTTGCTAGAGCTTTGTACATTAAGCATTAAGTACACCAAGGAAGTCAGGAATCCTTGAGATACTGAGGTATGTAAAAAAACACATTATTTTTAATCAGTAAAAAACATTATCATAACCCAATTTTATTCTAAATTTTGTGCCAAATGGATAAATTTAATCCCTTTTATGAGAGTGAATAATCCCAGTTTATAAAGACAATTTAGAATTAAGAGTTGTTGTTTCCTATTTTGCCCTTGTGAACCATCAGGAATTCTATGCAAGGTAATAATGTGGCTTTATAATAAAATTAGTAACATTCAAATCCCCTAAAGAGCAACCACATGTCCAACCAATCCTATCCTCATTGTTTCAGGATCTTCACTCATCAGGTTGGAGGGTTCCACCTTTGCTGTGTCTCTCTGGACAAAAGCAGCTATAGATTCATGCCTCCTTAAAGAATCTGATTAGGGCCTCCAGATTTAAATAGAAGGTGTTATTAAGAGCTAGCTTTGAAAATCTCTACTTCCCACATCAAAAATGGATATTATCATAAGGGGATAGACAAGATAAATGAATAACATATCTATTTCTGCTTTCTACATGATTGTGAACATTTAATAAATAACAAGTAACCTGTTTATTTCTTTTAGTTATTGGATCAGATCATAGATTTTGAGCAGAAAGGGATCTCAGAGGCTATATAGTCTAATACCTCATTATACAGATGAGGAACTGGAGAATCAGGGAAGGTAAGTGATTTGTCCAAGGTCACAAAGGTGTCACGGGCATGAGTCAAACCCAGCTACTCTTACTCCAGAGCCACATGCTTGCCACCTTCCCTTACTCCTGGACACCATCATTCCATAACCTCCAGGATTAAATTAATGTGAGCCTAACTTGCCTTTAACACACTTTATGACTAAAAACAAGAGGAGCAATCCCACGTGGAGCAAGGTGGGGTGGCCATTTTGACCTTGACTTCTATACTGATATGCCACTTTTGTCAGCAGCATCGAATAAGGCACCACTCCCTTGAGATCAGTTAATGTAATATTAATTTCCGGGACATTTTTGACATGACTAACAAGTCTGAGATATTTTGTTGATGGGGGGGAATTGTGAATTGAATACAATATATCCAACTTTGACAATCAGTTATTTATTCTCTAACTGCCTGCTGCAGTCATGAGTTCTGGAGGATTATTTGATTTGACTAAGGTCTCTGGAATGTCATTTGCTGCTTTGGGGCCTTCCTAATCCTGTCAGATTTCTTTTTAGGTCAATTACCAATTTGAATCAAGTGGACTTTTATTTGAGAATAATTATATGGCTATAAAATATTAACTTGCTAATAGAGTAACAGAGCAGAAAACTTCAAAATGATTGCTTTTAGAACCCAGGATATTGGTAAAAGGACTACTTATTGAATGCAAATCCTTTGAAGAAAGGTTTCTGCACACAAAGTAAGACGAACCAGTTGCTGCATTGTTTATTAAGTTTCACTTGATTCCTCCTGACAACCATTTAAACAATGAATGTTGGGAAATGTCCCTCAAAGAATCCACAACAATGGGAGGGATCAGAGCTTTTATATTTAGCTAATACTGTTTTAAAAAGGAGAAAATATTTCTTCCTGAAGGGATTATGGGAAGCCTTATTAAAGACACCTGCGAACAAAACAGGTGACAAAAGATCTTTATCATAACTGATAACTGAGTTATCCTTAGTACAAAACTGCTTTCTCAAAGACAATGCCTGTGATAGGCCCTTGCTATTAAATATGAGATCAAGAAATCGACATTGGTGATATTTGCGATGATAAGTTTAACCAAGATTAAGTTGACAGATGAGAGAAGGCGACTAGCTCTTTGTAGTTCATTTAGTAGCCCAAAGCAAAAATAGGTACATTATTTCCTCCCTCTATTTGGAATATTTTATGAGGAAGATTATGTGGGGGAGGCCTAAAGTTAAATATGGCAATTATTGCCCTATTTTAAAAAGTGAACAGCTGCCCCATTTCAGAGCTGCAAACACACAGACTGTCTCTCAAACCCTTTTGTTTTTATTCAAATAAATCTGGAATAAAGAAGAAAACTGTATTTTTACCTGTGATATGTGGAAAAGTACAGCTGCTTCCAAGGGTCTGGCGTGAGACTTCTACTTCTAAGGGGTAAAATAAGCACCCACATCCAATAAGAAACACTTGCAGAAGAAAGCAATTAGAGGTTCATATTCTCCTAAAAGTCTGCAGAGTCCGGATTTATTTAGTTTTGGTAAACAGATGAAAGGGCTCAACGCGATAACTATTTCAAGTCAGATATCTATAGCTATGTTCCTACAAGGCAAACAGGAACCTATGCCTACTGGTTTCAGGCAAACAATTTACATTCAACTAATTTCCCCCCCAAAGAAGCAGAGAGTGAACTAGTGATAGAGGGCTAGTTATGGTGGCAGAAGAAATGCATCCATCAACCTCTTGGCACATGATAAATAGGACTCCATGGACAAGACATCTGCCCTCTGGGTTTCCAAAGCAAAATTTTAAGATTATGATTTACAGTTGAATTGCCAACCTGAATTGACTCAGGTTGTTTCCAGTCTGGGAATTCCCTACACCAATGTAATCACAAGAAAGATCTTGTCCCCTCAAAGCTCAAGATAAGTGATTTATTCATTTTTTTAAACAATAATTCTAGAACAGCTTCCAATATTCTCCAGAGAAATTATATTATGGAACAACTTTTGAATATGACAAAAAAAAAAAAAAACAATCAAAATATTAAATAGAGCAATAATGACCATACGTCAGGGCCCAAGTACTACTTCTTTGTCTTGACATTAGCTACTAGATACCACACTATCCACTAGCATTTTGGAAGAAAACGCTCACATACATCAAATATTTATAGATGCTAATTAAATTAAATTAGACAAAAGTCTTTGAAACTATTAATGGAGGTGTTTCATTTCCACGAGAAATGCTTGTTAAATGCAAACAAAAAATCGGTGATTGGAATCATGGAAAAAAAGATGGCATAAAACAACAGAAAGGCTGTCATGGAAATATCAGTACTCAGGTACAAGAAACTGGATGGATGGGTCACAGATTATTTTTGAAGCCCCCAATTCATAGATAAAACAAAAAATTTAGAGAGGAAAATTTATTTGTGGGTTGGTTTGTTTTCTTAAAGATATTTCAGCTATTAACGTGTGAAAAGCACTGCCTAGAAAAACAAAAAAGACATTTCCTGATGTAGCTTTCATCCTGTACTCAATTACTGGATCAAATAAACTTGGCCATTCAAGGCTTGGTACCTGCAATACTGACTTTCTATTGTTCCTACTAACACAGTATTATTTTCACCTTATTATTACTAATCTCTTTTTTGTAAGTAACCACACCTGTTTTCATCCAAAAATGGTGCAGTAAATATTTGGTCTTTGTGGTAATACAATGCATAATTTAGTTAATCTAGGCTATCTTTCCGTGCGAGCTGATTGTTTCTGTATTATGAAATGTGTTCACAGAAAAGCAAAACCTACGCCAGATACCCTAGAGGCAAATCAGGAGCAACTTACCAAGCATGTAGCTGTTATGAACTGAAACCCTGAGACGATAGTGTAGCCACCCCTACAAGCTAGTCATTACTCATGTTAACTTACACTTGGAATTACAGCCACACCTTTCTCTTACAAACAAGGCCTTTTATTAAGCTAAAACTACATACTGTAAGATGATTTTCTCTTAATGAACAAGATTTACAGAATTAGCAATTCATTTGGTCTCTGTTTAGGAATCCAAACTCAGTACCATATTACCTGTATGAAGTCCAGAAATGTTAGTGGCAGTAAGTCATCCAGATGGCCAATGTCTTTGGAGAAGCGATTTAAAATTCTTCCTACAAGAACAGGATATGAGAGAAATTGTTTATTTCCCTAGATAGAGCCCCTTAAGAGAAATAATTCAGAAACAAATCAAAACAATACTTTAAATGCATATGCGTTTAATATATTATGCATTCATATGCAATAATCTAATGCCAACTGTAAAGAAGAAGAAAAGGGGATTTAGAGTTATGATTCGAAATGGGATATGGGGTAGTGTTCAATAGCTATTGTAATAAAAAAGAAAACTAGGTGACTGTTAAAATACTAAATGGAAGAAGGGGGAGAGGAAGCAAGAAGGGAGGGAATAGGAGATTTGTCACTAATTAAAAAAGAGAGAAATCTACTCTGATAAATTTTTGTAGATGGTTATAGGTAATTTTTTTAAAAACTGCTAAAACTGGGGCTTTTGGCCAAGTGTTAAATGGGAATATTATTAAACAAATCCTTTATACACGTAGCTACAGTATTTGTCTAAAGTTGATTACAGTATTTCCAAGTTGATGTGCCCCACATTTGGAAAAATGTAACATGCTGTCACTCCCATGATGTTAGTTTACAGCCCCTATTTATGAATTCTTTCACTGACACAAACAAGCTTATTCTTAAACCAACTAAGGTAGGATGAAGGAAAACAGAAATGCTGGCACAGGAATTACTTAATAATTTAGGATCACTGCTTATCACTGATTTTTTCATTCAAGTAGAACCCAAGAAAATGGGATCTCATAAACGCTTCAGTGATGCCAGACTGCAACTGCTTTTTCATAAGTACCTGTTCTTCCTAACTTTGAAATTAAAAACTAAGCTATACAGACAAAAAAAGATCAATGTATTCATTCACTGAACACCTGAAAGTAACACGTCTATCCAATTCTCTAGACTTCCTTTTAATGCATATTTCACAACGATTCACAGCTCATTTTGGCTTTAAAAGAAGCACGAGATGGGGCCCTTTCCCTATAATTCTGGGACCTCAGAATTAAAGGCTTTTTAAAGGAGGTGTAGATTCCTTTATATATAAACTGATACAAGGCCTGCTTAGGCCAAATAGGATGAATGGTCAGTAGGGCACAGCGGTCACTCTGAGAAAAGTTTCTCTGATTGCAATAGCTTCTGGCAGTCTCTCTGTCTGTCTCTCTCCCCAACCCCTGGCAACAGTTTTGTTGTGGCAACTTTTAAAGGATACCTGGAGAAGCCTTCTGCAGCCTGTTCCAACTCAGTAATGACTGAGCACTGATGGAGAGACTGGGAGCCTGACTTCTTTTGTCCTCTATCTACCATTAATCACACACAACCATCTGGGCAATCTGGGGCAAGTCACTGGAAGCTCCCTGGGTCTCATTGTCTTTAGGCATAAAAGGATACATCAGGTCCCCTCTGTCTCTGAAATGCTACAGAGAGGTGGGGGTGGGGGTGGGGGGTAGGGAGATGCCTTGATGTTCCTGGTGTACATCTAACACTCTTCTGAGTCTAGAATCTGCCTCTGAATATATACCTGAAATGCCCACGTTTTGTAGAAGAACTTTTGCTAGACCATTAAATTACTTCAAGTGATACTAAGGGAAGTTTGGTGAAATTAAGGGCCTGTGCTCAGATGAGCTCTGAGATTCCAAAATAAATTTAAGTGGTCAGAACTGTTTACAGAGTTGGTTTTTCCCCCAACCCCTTTCTATAGAAATCAATGTTGTTTGCTTCAAGCTTTATTGAGTTTGTGGGAAAATTTCCCACGAATGATGTTACCATCTACCATGATATGCAGATATATATCTGTGGTTGACAAGAAAATACACTTAATGGAAACGATACCTTTCACAAAGGAGAGCAAGGAAGGGGGAGATTTAGAAAGAGATAAAACATATAGGCTAGGATAAGGGAAAACAAATAGTGGAAGCCATGTAGAAGAAAAAGACTCTCATTTGCTGGGATTCCTTAACTTGAACTGAGCCATTAGTATATAAAGATTAAACTGACAAAGGTTTCACATTGGTGATCTGGATAGAGACACTGTCTCCACTACCAGAGGGCAGTTACCAATGATAAAAACAGTAGGCATCCAAGTGCATGTTGGTGGGGGAGAGGAAGGGGATCATTTTCAGAATGGTAGGAATAAGGAACTACTATATTTCCTGGGTTGGGAACCTTCTTCCTAAGGTTTATTTGCATAAGTCAGTTTAGTTCCTGAGTAGCTTGTCTGTTAGGGGCTGAGTCTAGGGTTCAGCATTTAATTTCTAGGTTGGAATCCTGCTTGCATCTCTGGGCATCTGAAGGAAAATGGGGAGTTGGCCTCATTCTGTCAGATTAGGAGGTAAAATTGATGCAATGAGAATTAATCCCAGACTAGGCTTGTTGGCCTCTTTGTGTGAGAGAGGTTGTAGCTTTGAGGCACCAATTATTTGTACTAATAGTACCCATGAAAAAAGTAAGTACTCTCATTTTTGGAAATGCTTTGTTAGACAGACTGACACCATTGTAAGGTGGATGCTGGCAGAAGGGCTTAAAACAGAGGGATCCCATTCAGGATATGAGAGGACCATAGATTTAGAGTTGAAGGGGATTTAAGAGACATTTTGGCGTAAAGGCCAGAGGAGTAAGTGACTTGCCCAAAGTCACACAGCTGGTGAGCAGGAAGGTTATCTGATACCAGAATCAGTCATCTTTGCACTGTATCTCAAGACCTCTTCAGTGCTTTAAACAGAAAACAATGGAAGGAAAAGGAAAAAAGAAGCAGGGGGAGAGAGGACTGTTGGAGGAAGGCTGAAGTTGGTGCAATATAATACATAATTTATAACAAGTGGATTTTTCTGAAAACTGTATAGACTCTCTCATGTGCTACTAAATTTCCCAGTTATTTAAAGTGGCCAACCTGAGACTGGATCATGAGAGACAGGAGATAGTACAGAAAAGAGTTAAGCTTAGGGCAAGAGTTGAATCAGATGATTTCCAAGACTTCTTTCAATACTCTAATTCTGATTTCACAAATAACACTGGGAAACAAACTACTAACAGATTTATGGCTTTTCAAGATCGGAAGAGACATGAAAGATTATCTTGCCCAATTAACTCATTTGAAAGATGAGACTCAGAGAGAGATTAAGTAATGTGCCCAAGTGACATGGCTATTTTGTACAGCAGAGCTATTCTTCTGATGTTGCAAAAGGTAGCCAACTTGCCAAAGGGCACACACTGATGGGGACCTCCGTATTTTAATATGTAGTAATAAGGAAAGAATATATGATAATAACTAGGAAGTTACTAGCTTCTTCCTCACTTCCAGAGGTTTAAGTTTAAGTCATCCCATTCTTTCCTTACTCTCTTTTCTTGGCAGAACTCCTGGCTTACACATAGATAGTGCATATGTGTCTACTGAACAAATGACTTCAATTTCTATCTAAAGTCCTGTCCACTCACTGAGCATTTGCATAACAGAAATTCTACTGTTGCCTAAAACTCAGTATGTCTAAGAACCAAGGTCAACATCTTCCCCGAAAATCTGTTTCACCCTTCGAACTTATTCACTTGAATCACCATTCTTCTCAGTCACCTGGGCTCAAAATCTTTAATTTACATTTTTCCTTTATCCACTAGGTCTTGTCAAATACTAAAGGCTGTATTTGTTTGTTTGCCTATTAAACTTCTCTGATTTCCTTTACTGCTTCTTTCTTCTAGCACCACCCTAGTATAGAGCCTTATCATCTATACAATAGCCTTCTACGTGGCTTCCTGGATTATAGGATTCCTTTCTAACAATGAATCCCTATACCTGCATGGTGGATTGCTCATCCTTAAACATGACTTTCATCATATGAATTCTCAGCTGAATGTAGTCTAATGGTTTGTGTTGTTTAAATACAATATCCAAGCTAAACTCTTCTATCTGAATTTTTATAATTTGACTCCATTCTATTATCTAACCTAATATTCCCTACTACATCCCCACTGTAACCAAGCTGGACCCCTCAGTGGGTTTACTTATTTTGTTCTATATCATTTTTAGAGCCCACGATTTTCTCTACATCAGGAGCTGTCAAAGCTCACCTGAGTGCTGGCCACACCGCAGTATTAATTGTACTGTATCAAGATTTAACCATAGCTTGTCAGGTGAGAGAAAAACTCTTTTGGATTCATTCTGCCCATGTTTAAAGTATTTGAGACAGGCTTAGAATTCAGATCTTTCTAAGTCCAGCTCTTTGTATTGTGTCATGATTAACATGCTCTCAAGTAAAAATCCATCTTTTTTATCCTTTAACATTTTCCTACTGTGATTTTATGAAAATTAAAAAATAAATAAATTTTTAAAAGTTTTGACCTAGTAGACCTCTTGAAAGGGTCTCAGTGACCTTTGGAGGTCTGTGGACTTACACCACTGGAAAATTGTTTCTGAACATAATGGAAGAGGAAAAAAATACATATTTTATACACACACACACAGAGTGTGTGAATATACACCCCCCCCCACACACACACACATTCCCAGTGACAGAAATAAAATGGCATACAGAAACACACAGAATTGCCTATTAGTGTACAGATGAATGTATTTAAACTCAAAGTAATCAGGGCAGTGATAACTCTAATGATGGCACAGAAAAAGGCCCTGGAAGGTAGAAGCAGATAATGGAACAGGAATGTTTTTGGTGGTTGTTGGAGTTTTTTCTCCTCTGAAAAGTTTTTCTGGAGGAAAGAAGACTTTAGAATTTTCAAGGCAGAATGGAAAACTGATGGGGTGGGGAAAGTATGAGGTTTGTCCAGGTGAGAAAAATGACATAAATGAGGGGTGGGGAGGTGTAAAAGGGCAAAGAATGTGAAAGGGATAACAAATATTTGCCCAGCTGATGCAGATAGCCTGCTGTGATGTGTACTGAGTGATGAAGAAAGTTTCACAAGACAAGTAAAGGGACCAATGAAGGAAATAAGTAAAAAAAGAAGGAAAATCTAAAAATTCATTTCAAATCACTAAAAATAAAAAATAAAATAAAATAAAAAATGAAATTCCCCGAAGAGACAATGAAACATTTCCCTTATTAAGGATTACTAAGACAAAAGGTAGATGGGGGTCATTGCATTAGGTTAAGTATTTTCTTTTGGTCAAGAAGGAGGAAGGTCAGGGGAAGGAGGGTGTTACGGTTTGAAATAATCATAATGTAAAGCCAAAACACAATAACAAAACTGTTGTAAACCTTAACATTTGAATTCATTTTAATCAGAATAAGCCTTAATTCAACAGATTTCTATTGATACTGCTCTTACCAAAAAAACCTTGCAATGTATAGTGACAAAACTACTAGACTATACATCTGACCTTTAGCTCTTATTCTCTGATAAACTTGCTACGTGACCTTTGGCAAATGGCTTAAATTCTGTGGGCCACTGTTTCCCTTTCTGAAGAAAAAAAAAAAGAAGTCAGAGCAGATCATTCCCCAAAATCCTTCTATCTCCAGAATTCTGAGTCCATCAAATTCTCTTGTGTGATGTTGCCTGGTTGCACTGGTGTTCAACTGTAAAGTTTTGGTTTTTTTTAAGTTTCAAAACTTGCTGTTTTGTCATTAACACATATGGCTTCTCTAAGGTAACAACAATTTCAACGCTGGCAAATATCTGCTATTTGAGAGTTGTTTCTATGCTCCATGCTGTCTCCCCAAGAAAAAACTTTGGACATTAAAAGATATAGGTAATTTATTACTTATTAGCAAACTGTATACAAAAAGGAGATATTAAATAATCAAAACAAATTAGGACAATAAAATATTTCTCATTACTTTAAAAGAGAAGGAATATGGTCTAATGCAAAGAACACTGAATTTGGAGTTAGCTGATCTGCACTACAGACCTCCTCCACCATTAACCAAATACTTTGTGACTCAATTGCCAAACAGGTAACACAAAAATATTTGATGGAACTAACATGAAGACCTCCTCTGACTCATAATTGGTGGATAAATGATTAAAGGATATGAATTAAAAACTCTCAAAAGAACTCTAAATTTTTCAAAAAACATGAAAGATTAGTCCAAGTCACTAAGAGAAATGCAAATCAACTAATCAATCAACAAGTGTTTATTGAGCTCTTCCATAACAGGCAAAAAAAATGATTTTTATCCTCAAAAAGGTTACATTCTAATGGTGGAAACAACAATGACAAAAAAAAAAAGATGCACCTAAAGCAGATGGAAATTAATCCTGGAGGGAACTGCCTGAGTGGAGGGAAGACTGGGAAAGGCCTCATACAAGTGAGTCTCGGAAGAAGCCAGGGAAATGAAGAGGTACAAGACTGGAGACTTGAGACAGGAAGCCCAATTGGATTTGGAGTAATACAAATCACAGACACAGATGATGAGGGCTAGAGAGCAAAAATATGTATGAGAGATAATTGCACATAACATTTGTCATATTGGATCTGAGATGAGTAAGCATGAATAGTAATAGGGAAATTAGGAAGATGGATGACTCTGGCTTTCTTTTTGGTACAAAACTCCTCTAGGATTTCACCTCATACCTAGCCAATTGATAAATATGACAAAAGATGAAAACAGTCAACATTGGAGAAGCTGGAGACAACTACAGTAAGAGAGATACTCCAATACTCTTTTTTGGGGGGGGGGGGGGTCAATCTAAGAATGGTTCCTAACTATTCTAGAAAGCAATTTGAAATTATGCTAAAAAAATAAATATTATGCCCATATCATTTGACCTGAAGATCCATTGATAGGCATATATTCCAAGGCATTTAGCTACAGAATTAGAAACCTAATATACACCAGACTTATAGTAGCACTAGAAAGTCAAAATAAATATCCAACAACTGGGGAAGGACTAAACAAATTGTGGAATATTTCTATAATGGACTATTACTGCTGTTGTAAAACTCAAATTTACATGAATTGATGGAGACTGCAGAAAGTAATACTAGAAAAACACTCCACACAGTCTACAAAGGAGGAGTCAAACTCAGAAAGAAACTCAGGGGCCACTCAACCATAAATAAGTATCCTATGGGTGCATGTTGACTTAGAAACATACATATCAACATCACCTGTTTTACTGTACTTTTATTTATTTTATTAAATATTTCCCAATTACATTTTAATCCAGAGAATGAAGCCCTCGGGTCCTGCCCTACAACACTGAAATGTTAAGATCAGCACCGACAAAAACCAAAAGTGAACACTATGTAATTATAATGATGCTAAAGACAACATGAGAAAACAAGTAAAGCCCGAGAGAAGAGCTATGAAAAGATACTTCTTCATCCTCTCATGGGTGTGGAACATTGCATATGTTATCAGAATTGGTTAATATCTTGGTTAGTTTTTTGAATTCTCTCTTTTTTTTGTAACTGTAAATGAAGGTAATGTAAAACCAAAACAAAAATTAAAAAACAAACAATTCTTTCCAATGTTAACATTTTATGCAACTACAATTTATTTAACTGCTGAAACTCTGGGACAGGTTTACCACCAGATTTGACACAAAGTAATAACTATAAAAATACCGTATCGTTGAATGGGGATGTATGAGAAAATATTCATATCAATGTAATCACAGATTCTGTGTGTATTAAAGTGAGGTAAAAATCTAAAGTCTAAAATCGTGAATGAAATATGCTCTCACTGTAGCATAATCTAAATTTTTTGTTGTTGTATCATTTATACTTCTTGTATTCTTCTACTTCCCATTCCCAGACAGTCATCTTTATTTACAAACAATTATTTTTATAAGAGTAACACTGGCAAAACTAATGAATACATTTTTAAGAATCTGACAATGCAGATGTTCCATATCTACAAAGGAGTGAAGTATATTTTTTTCTCTTCTTTGGGGTCATGCTTATTATTTGTAATTTTGTTACATTTGTTTTTCATTGTTTTGGAATTATTCTTTCCATTTACGGTCATTATACATGTATGTACATTGCTTTCCTGGCTCTGTTTCCTTTACTTTGTATCAGTTCATGTAAGTCTTTCCATTCTCTGTGTTCATATATTTGCTGTTTATAATAACATAGTAATATTCCATTGCATTCATGTACCATGATTTGTTTAGCCATTCCCCTATTTCAGGCTAGATACTAAAGGAAATGCCTAATTGATGGACATCTACTTTGTTTTGTTTTTTTTAGTTCTTTAAGACCATTAGAAGTACTGCTATAATTATGCTGATGTATACAGAATTTTTCTTTTGTTAATACTGTCCTTCTGCGTCAAAGGATTTGGACATTTTATATACTTTCTTTGAAAATTTCCAAATTGTCATTTTTTGCCAGTTTATGAGGTAAGAGGCACTGGGTATAGGTCAGGTTGTTTCACTCTATATTACTGACTTGCAGTCTTCTTTAATAGTTTATAATTATTTTTTTCTGATGACTATCCTTTGACTACTTCTCTGTTGGGGAATGAGTTCTGAATTTAACAGATTTATACTATTTGTCTATATTTACTAGATATTGAACCTTTATAAGAGATCGCTGACAAAAATTTTTTTCCAGTTGACCCTTTCTCACTGTAGATGATGTAACAGTGCTTCTGCAAATCTATTTTAAGTTGTTCCTAATCCTTGTTTGGCAAAGAATTTACCCCTTAACAATAGCTCTCAAAGGTATACTCGTTTACTGTTTACTTCTCATTTAATCTTTAATGGTATGGTCTTTAATATTCTGGTCATGAATTCATTCTGAATTTATTGAGGAATATGGTGTGAGCTGTTGGTCTAGTCCTAATTTCCTGCCAGACTGCTTCCAAGCTTTCCTTCAACACTTATGAAATAAGGTTTAGGCAATTTACATTCTCAAGTTGTGTCCCTGGGTTATTAAAGGATACTGTACTGGACATAAATCACTAGAGAGTCTTACACCAAGATATAAAGGCACTAGGTATGGGCCCAGAACTGCACCCATGTGAGAAATAGTAGTAGCTCTGTTTGGGACAGGTTCACCACCAGATTTGACACAAGGTAATAACTATAAAAATACTATATTGTTTGAATAGTGATGTATGAGAAAATATTCATATCAATGTAATCACAGATTCTTTGTGTATTAAAGTGAAGTAAAAATCTAAAGTCTAAAATCGTGAATGAAATATTAAAATCTAATACTAGTATAGTATCATACCATTGCCTTCACTCATATTTCTAAATAAATAAGCATAGTAACAAAAACAAGCCAGGAGGAAACCTTTAAAAAATATTTCATCACATCTGCTCACACTTATGCCAAAGAGTAATCTAGGTGATACACCCTAAAAGATCTGATAGATCTCACAGCTGCCCCCAGGAAACCACTTTCCTTCCCAAGAATGATTTGGCTGCTAGTGGAAAGATGACTCGCAACCATTAAAACTAAAAGAAGATATAACCAGAGCAGAGACTGGCAAATTCCATTTGCCCACAGCTCTCAGAATGTAGTTATGGCAGAATTAAATTTGCCCCGAAACTGATGAAAGACAAAATAATGGGCAACAAAAGTTTATCCTTCTAAGAGAAAAAATAGGTGATAATACTGATCTCCTTTTCCAAACCAAAGTAACTAATTTTCCTTCTGCCTAGAATATTGATTGCCCTTTCTTAGTCCTAGCAAGAAACAGGTCCAGGTTATATAAACACAAAAAGAATGTACACTTTGCGATAAAATGCAAATTCTTTCAGGGCAAAGATTATTTTAATTTTTATCCCCAGCTCCTAACACAGTACCCAAGACTTATTAAGAGCTTAGAAAATGCGTGCTGACTATCTACAATGAAGGTTATGGCCTGCAAATGGTCAGCAGGAACTACTTAAGAACTGTTGCTTCTCACGGAGATATCACTGGCAATAATCATCCTCGGGAAATAATTCATTCATCTACAAAGAGAAACAATTCTTAGAATGAATAATTCAAATTATCTTCATTTGAAAAGACCATCCTTATATCTAATTCAAGTGGTTCAACATAGTTAATTAACATGCAAGTGTCTGTAATACCCTAAAATAGTACAGAGAAACACTTGGTGTGCAGACGTGACTGAACTTGAAAACAATGGATCCTCCCTTATGTAAAGTAGCTTAAAGTGTTCTGGAAAAGGATCAACCAACACCCAAATCTGATAGTCAGGTCTATCTACAATGCATGATTTTAACACTTTGGAACCAAGAACATAGGGTACACAAAGCTGGCTCAACTATGTTGAATAATAATTCATGTTCTCCTTTTGGAAAGTCTTGCAGACAAGGTAAGCTATATATCAAAGGACCGCATTCAGTTCCTCATCAGGCACTCAGCAGCTGTATGACCCTGGGCAAGTCACTTAACTGCCACCACCTGCCTCAGTCTCCTCGATGGAGATAATAATAGCAACTACCTCTCAAGGTTGTTATGAGGATCAAATGAGAATATTTATAAAAAGTGCTTGGCACAGTATCTGGAAAATAGTAAGTGCTATGTAAATGATTATTTCCTTCCTTTCCAAGTTTAGGAAGCATAAAGTATACAAACTGTCGATCAACACTGCTACAACATATGCATTTTTGCAAGGAACATGATTCTGGCCACATTTTATGGAAAATACTGTCCCCATTAAGCCTGGGTCCAAGATAGCTGCAGAGCTCTTTCCTCTTTACTGATCTGGAATCCAAAGAACTTGAGACCCCTTCCCTCCACTCTAAAAGACAGATTTTAGATGTGCCAAGATCTGTAAGAAGACTCTCATAGCTTCTGACTTGACAGTTTCATTAATAGAAAACCTATCAATAGTACCGGATAACCAAACACATTAGCAATAAATGATGCAGCATATACAAAGACTACAGTAATTTAGTATATTGCAGATAGCACTTGGAGACTCATCTTCCTGAATTCAAATACAGCCTCAGACAATTTCTAGCTGTATGTCTCTGGGCAAGTCCCTTCAGCCAGTCTGCCTGAGTTTAATGAATGAACTAGAGAAAGAAATGGCAAACTACTCCAGTACTTTTGCCAAGAAAACCTCAAATGGGGTCACGAAGAGTCAGACACAACTTAAAACAACTGAACAACACCACCATTACTTCTGAGATAAAATGCAAAATCTTCTTTGGCATGTAAAGCCCTTTACAATTCAGTTCCAATGTAACATAACAAATAGCTCTGACATTACTACTGCCCCATTCACTCTATGTTTCAAGCCCAATATGGCAGTTATTCCTCATTCATGATATTCTGTCTCCTTCATCTAAGACTTCTCCTCAGTCCCAATTACTGGAGACAGCTTTTGGAGTCTTCAACAACAGAGACTTGGTCAAAGCAGAGGAAAAAGAACGGGAAGCCAGAGCTACGGACAGAGAACGTGCTCAGTTATTCGCTGAGGCCATAGCCAGGAAAGGACCTGAGGGTATTCCTGGTAACTTGGGTAATGGTGGATCCTGCTTTCGATGCCACAAAGAGGGCCACTGGTCCAAGGAATGCCCCCTAGGGCGCCCCGCCCCCCAGGAGGAAGCTTCCAGGACTGACACCTCCAGGATGGTGCCTAATATGTGACCAAGAGGGACATTGGAGGAATGACTGTCCTCAAGGTTGGAAAAGTGGTGGAGCCTCCCCCAAGTACCCTGTCCTCCAGTCCTCTCAGGACTCGGAATGATGGGACAACCCAGGGCTTGGCAGGGCTCCCACTTTCTCCATCTCCCTTGCTGAGCCCTGGGTGGACGCTGAGGTCGGAGGTAAGATTAACCGATTTAAGATTGATATGGGGGGCAACATTCTCCGTTCTAACTAATTACT
Source organism: Notamacropus eugenii (assembly GCF_028372415.1). Taxonomy (NCBI): domain Eukaryota; kingdom Metazoa; phylum Chordata; class Mammalia; order Diprotodontia; family Macropodidae; genus Notamacropus; species Notamacropus eugenii. Next base: position 232,669,101 of record NC_092877.1, on the reverse strand, counting down.
CTGGCCCTACTTGCCCCTCCACCTGTCGGGTTGTGGGGATAGAAGGGGAAACTAAGAAATGTCTCCAGACATACCCCTCACCAGCCCACTTGAGGATCTGTTGTTTAAATGCTCCTTCCTCATGCCCTCCTCTGATCCTGCCCCCTTGTTGGGAAGGGACCTGATGGTGAAACTGGGGGGCCAATTTTCTCTAGTTAAACCTCCCATCTCCCTTTTGCCTCTGTTCACTACATCTTCCCTGGTTTGCTTGAGAGTGTGGGAGACAGTCAGGCCAAATATTTGGGACACTGGAATTCCAGAGAGAGCTACTTCTGCCACCCTAGCCATTGTTAGTCTCCCAGTCCCTAAAGTGCACCCCCATCTCAGCCAGTATCTGATTAAGCCTGAGGCCTGGGAAGGACTACAACCTTTAATTGAAAAATTCCTTAAGTATAGAATCCTTGTCCCTTGTTTTTATCCATGCAACACTGCAATCCTTCCCCCAAAAAGGCCTAATGGAGAATACTCACAATTTATTTTTGCTTTTGAATGCACTTTTCCTGGGGAATCAAGTCCATATCAGCTAATATGGACAATTTTGCCCCAAAGCTTTCTAGATAACCCTCATTTATTTGGCCAGGCTTTGGGAAGGGATATAAGGGACCTGAAACTAGCAGGTAGCCAATTAATTCAGTATGTGCATGATAGTCTTATTTGTAGCTCCACCCAGGCAGGTTCTTTGGCTGCTGTCACAGAAGCCCTTCATTTCTTAGGCATTCGAGGCTATAGGGTCTCTTTGAACAAAGTCCAGATAGCATACCAGTCCATAAATTATCTGGGCCATGAACTCAAGCCCACCTCCTCTCTCCTTAACCTCTGAGAGAAAAAGGACAATCCTGGTCCAGACAGTAAGAAGCAAGTTCGAGTGTTTTTAGGCATGACTGGATTTTGTAGACTCTGGATTCCTAATGTTGGTTTTATTGCTAAACTCCTTTATGTCCCTACTCAGGGCACTGACTTGGACTAGGCTAAAGTTTTGAGACTCTGAAAACTAATTTGACCACATCACTAGACCTACTCAATTTGGGAAAACCTTTCACTATGTATGTTGATGAAAGGAGAGGACAGGCTTCCAGAGTCTTAACCCATTCCTTAGGACCTGATCCCAGGCCAGTTGATGTTTTTATTTACTCAAAATATGCTTTCCTTGCTCTACATACCTATGGAGCAATCTGGAAAGAAAGGAGATATCTGACAGCAAAAAACTCCCCTATCAAACATGCCCTTCTATGTTTTGGCCTTGCCACAGTCATCTTTAATTCTCTCCAGAGAAATTATCTTTTCTTTATACTCCTTTTGTATCTGTTTGGTGTGTGTTTGCCTAACCTCCTTGCCAGGTTTGTCTTTTCTAGAGTGCAAGCCATCAACTTCCAGATGACAGCCCATGCTGCATACCAACCTCTGAATCCAAGGTTTCTAGCCCACTGGACCTGACACCACCCAGGTTCTGAAGTCTGACCCCTTGAACAGGACCCATCAAGGTAGGGACAGCTCTACGCCCCTTGCCAGCAGAAAGAAGTTTCAGAAGCTGAGACCTTCACCCTTTACCCCAAAAGAATTTGGGTTCAATCTGTTTGAGGGGGGAATGATGAGGTTCAGACTCTGGGAGCCTCCTTGAGCTCCCCTTGAATCTTCCCCCACTTAATCTGGCCTTTTGTACTCAAATCTAATCTCCCCATTTGTTCAGGCAGTCTCTGGAAGCTCATCAAGATCTGTATTCATTCCCATACCGCCCCTATCTAGATCTCCCGGATTGCCCCACCTGCTTCCCACCCAAACCCTCCATTGTCTGATATCTCCTGATAGCCTCCAGCTGTTTCCAGCCTTTGACCCTCCTTGGATTCCCTCCTTGGACTTCTCCTCAAGACCCTTCCTAAACCCCTCCTCCCATCACCCTGGACTACCAGACCATCCCCCCCTCCCCCCCCCCAAGATCCCTCCTATACTCTTTTCTGTGTTTAAGTTCCATCTTGCCTCCATGAAGGCGCTCAGATGCAATCCAGCTCAGACTCTGTCTAGCTGGGATTCTATCTGGCCCGCTTGCGTCACAAAGGGTTAGGTTCCTTAAGAGGCAGCCCAATTTGGTGAATCTTTAATAAACTTCGTTTTCTTTGGTTTAAAAAAAAAAAAAAGACTTCTCACAGTTCTGTTCCCGACATCTAAAATGTTTCACTTTCACCACTCCCTTGGAAAATTCCTTGGAAAATCCCTTCAAGGGTCAGAGTGAATCCACCTCCTACAGGAAACTTGTCCTGCTCCTGATCACTGTTACTGCCCCAACACCTGGAAATTACTCCCTTTTTATCATGTATCATTTGTATATTTATATTAATTTATCTGTGTAGTCCCTATAGTACTTTAAAGGCAAGAAATATTTAATTTCTATCTTTAAATTCCCAGGAGAGGAGATATTTCTGAGGACCCTTCTGCCTCCAAATTGATGATCTTATGATTTGATGCTAGTTTTTTAAATTAATAATGGTTGAACTGATTATTAAATAATCAACTGGTAAAATGGGGACAAAGGGACACTCCCTATGTCAAAGCATTATTTTCAAGGAATTACTTTGTAAATGTCGAACTTACATGAATGTAATTTATTGGTATTAAATCATGTTCAAACTTTCTCAAGCATTCAGGGCTATTCCATAATCATCAGATTTCATACTAACAGGGACAGAAATTATATAAACTGAGCCTCACTTTACACATGAAGAAAATGAGACTCAAAGAGGGTTAAATGATTTTCTTTACATGAGGAGGGGGTCATATCTAGGAGGTAATCAGCTCCTTGGAATAGGAATCTAATCTCAAGTTTAAAGGAATATTTGGGGAATAGCTATATCTCTTTTGGTCTATAAACAGTCAAGTCAAAAAGATAAGAAAGAAAAAAGAAAATTAGTATCATACACTGGAGAAAAAACAGCAATACACTGGGAGTCTGGAAACCTGGACTAATCATGGAACTAGAACAAAGTAATGGCATGACCTTGGATACATCACTTAACTCCTTAGGGCCTCAGTTTCCTGAATCCCAAAATGAGGGAGTCAGAGGAGACTGATACAGCCTTTTACTTTTAAAATCCTATGATGTTATTCCTTATGCCCATCAAAATGTGGCAACGAATAGTTCACATGAGGTCAGTTAAAATATAAAATGAATGGTAAAATTTGAATATGGGGCCATAATATTTCATTTAAAAATATTTCATTTCATTTCAATATTAAGTATTTCATTTCATTTAATATTTCATTTAATATTTCATTAAAAGTACTCAAACTTGGAAGAAAAAAAAATCAGGATTACTGAATGCATTTTGGATCCCTAGTGATATTATGTATTTTGTACTATCACAGAATTCCACCAGTGCAAGCTCTAATAAAGCCCAGAGATCACTTCAACTCCTTCACATGTTATTACATTAAATAACTTAATCAGAATGCAAACTGTTCTTAGATTTCTTCTAGGGGTAATTAAACAATAATTCAATGACAATTAATCACAGCTAAATAAGGATTTGTCAGGAGTACTATGTACACGTTTGAGACTATTTAATGGTCAAATACTCAGCAATATCTAAGTTAAACAATGATTCATTAAACCACCCCTACCACACAATGCAGAGGCTAAACTTGAAATAAAAGAATCGAAACTCTTTTGTTCTCAAATGAAAAGACATCCAGCCTCCGTGGGTGATATTCTTTTCTTTCTAACTAGGCAGATTTCTCAGTTGTATGAATCAGAATGTGTTCAGGTGCCCAGTCTCCACATTTCCTTTTGTAGGTGCCTGCTGGGTCTAAAAGCAGGCTTTTCTTTCTAATATACCATACATACTTGACACAGTTGTTCGGACTGAATAGTCAACTGAAGCAGTTGAGTACGAAGTGATTTTGGAACACCCAAGAAACAAAAGGCACCGAAACATTTCTTTAGAAACATTTATTAAATCCTCCCTAGCTTCTGAGCTTGACTCTCCAAACATCAACATTTTGCTGGGATGGCAGGAAGACCGCAAGGACACAAATGCACTGTTTGTGGAACTGTTAATTGGTCCAACCGTTCTGGAAATAATTTAGATCTATATGGAAATCAGTAGACTTTACTGAAAATTCCACTACTAAAGCCCCAAGGTAAAGTAAAAAATATAAAGATAGTTCTACTATATACCAAAATATTCATTGCAGTTCTTTAGTGGTAGTTAAAAAAAAAAAAAAAGGAAAAATAAAATGGATATCCATAGATTTGGGAATGACTGACCAGATCAAACTATGTGAATGTAATGCAATATTGTTTCACTGGAATAAATTATAGATATGTTGAATCCAGAGACATAGAGGAATTCATACAGGAAGTAATACAGAGCAAAATGAACAGAATGAAGATTATAACACAGACACAGTGACTACAATAATGTAACTGGAAAAGTCCCAAAAATGAAGTTGAACAGCGAGAAATAATGACAGCCAAGCGTGGCTTTGGACATGAGGGGCAACAACCATCCTTTCTGATAGAAAGGTGGAGAACTACAGGGGGAGCATGCAACATCAGACATGGTGTGCCAACTAATTTTGCTTATAAGAGTGTTAATGGGGGGGGGGGGGGAGAAGGAAGGCAAATCTCGGAAACTGTGGTATTAATACAAATTAAAGTTTGCAGCATCCTTTACATACATTATCTCATTTGATTTCATATTCACAAAAACCTTGTGAGGTGGGTATTGTTACTGTTATTTTACAGATGAGGAAACTGAGGCCAAGAGGCTGGGTGACCTGTTTAGGGTCACACAGCTAAGTGGCTGAGGCAGGATTGGAATTTGAGTCTTCCTCACTCGGAGTCCAGTGCTCCATCTACAGCTGTTTTTTATCCTTCATTTTCTCTTCTTTAGGGGACCAAACTTAGCTTCCTGACTCAACTCAGGTCTTCAGCTTATAGCCCTAATGCCACAGGACTTTGGTGTCACTGGTCTCTGCCACCACTTTGCTGTCTACAGTCCTCTGAAGGCTGGTCTTAGCTGCTGTCCAAGGCATGCGTAAGACTGAGGTCCTCCCCATTCTCCTGCAGGTTTCCACAGGTGTTGATCTCTGCTTCCAGTATGACCTTAATGTTGTGCAGAACCTCGGCATTCCTGTGCCTGGCCCTGCCTTTCTGTTTGTTTGTCCCAACTTGGCCTCCAAGTGTAGCAGGGCTGTATTGATCTGCTCCGTCTGGAAAGCACAGCGGTCTCCACCCTCCTCAGGATGTCCTCCATATTGGTTTTGGGATTTCAAAGGGAATCTGGGTCAGTCTCTAGGGACTGGACTGTCTGTTTCAGCTCAGTGACAGAGTTTCTGGCTTCTTCTACCTTCTCAGATCTCGTGTTGATCACCACAGTGCTCTCCTCAATCTGCTGGGACCAGTATTTATCAAACTCCTCTCTGTTCTTTAGAGCCAGAGCATCACAATGGCTAGGATATCAGCCATGACCTTGTTCAAGTTCTGAGATTTGGGAGAGTCTACCTCCACAGTCAGCCCAGAGCCTGTGAATTGGGTATGGAGAGAATTCACCTTTTCCTCATAAAGAACAACTCTTCCTTCATGGTTTCAATCTCTGTCTCCAGTTGCAGCCTGGTCACATTGGTGTCATCAATGACCTTCCAGAGGCTGTGAATGTCACTTTTTATAGACTATCTCATGGCCAGCTCTGCTTCATACTTGACTCTGAAGTCATCAGCTGCCAGACAGGCATGATCAATCTGTAGGACGATTCTGACATTGTCCACTGACCTTATAGATATGCATCCGCAAATCCTCAATTATCTTGAAATAATGTCCCCATTCTCTGGTCTGAGGTCCCTCCTTGTCCACATGCTCCCTGATTTTCCCTTGCAGTTTGTGATTCTTGGTCTCTAGGCTCTGCATGCACTCTAGATAGGAGGCAAGGCAGTTGTTGATGTCCTACATGGTCTCGTTCTTCCCCCTGTGTCCCCCTGATCCTGACCAGTTCCCTCATCAAGCTCCCAACTTCAGCCTCTGCAGAAGCTGGTGGAGCGGGCCATGGAGATTCAGGAGCCAGAGTTGCCAGCACCTGCATAGACGCTGGTGGTGCTGGTAGCCAGCAGGCCAGACCTGGTGGCTGGGCACCAAGATTGAGCCCAGGTGGAGAAGGTGGTGGAGCAGGTAGTGAAACTCATAAAGTCAGTACAGGAGAGCTTAGATGCAAGTCTGAATAGTCAGCTGTCCTTCGTTTTCAAAGCGGACCAATGACATCACGGAGTAACGTCTTGACTTGTGAGTGAACTGGATTTAAGAGATGCAGAGTTGCATGAAGTTATCATTTCTCTCTCTGTGTCATCCAAGTGCAGCAGCGAGACAAAGTCAAGACAGCTAGCAATGTCCAGGGATGCCGTGGATGATCTTGGCATTTGTGATGCCTGACAAACTCTAAGTGTTCCACAGCACCTGCTTCAGCCACCTTCATGGTCACTGGAGCAAACTATTCTCATCTATCCATTCTTCTGTGGGGAGGTCTTCACATGCTGGAAAGAGATATCTCCCTAACTGGTTGAGACCTGTTGGTCACCTCAACCTGGTTAACAGCCTGTCTGAAGGACTGTTTTAAAGGGGGTGGGTAAATCAAACTGAGAATATGATAGAGTGGAAAAAGCATGGGATTTACCTCCAAGGATCTGAGACAAAAATTCAGCTCTATTTAAGCTCATCTATGTGAATTTGAAGCAGCTAGGTGGCTTCACGGATAGAGCTCTGGCTTTGGAGTAAGGAAGACCTGCATTCAAATCCAGCCTCAGACACTTACTAGCTGTGTGACCCTGGGGGCAAGATACTTGAACTCTGCTTGCCGTAATCCACTGGAGGAAGAAATGGCAAACCACTCCAGGATCTTTTGCAAAGAAAACTAGTCAAGGTCACAAAGAGTCAGACATGGTTAAATGACTAAACAACAACAACAAAAACGAATATGAACAGGTCACTTCAAATTTTCTGGGATTCATTCATTATAATTCTTCCATACAGCATGACTATAGTGAAAATGTATTTAATAGGAATGTATATGTAGATCCTATATAAAATTGTATGCTGTCTTGCGGAGGGAGGGGAAAAAAATCTTAAGTTATATGGTAGTGATTGTAGAACACTAAAAATAAATAAAATTGATATAGAAAATTTTCTGAGATTTAATTACTTTTTCTCTAAAATAAAGCTGTCAGGTAGGAGACTGGACTATTGGCAGGGAATATTACATTTACTGTCAGATGTTTATTCAATAAGTTGGTTAATTTTCCTCAACTGTTTTCTTCATAAAAATTATGCTATTAGAAGAAGGAGAAATATATCCAAATAGATAATAATAAATAGTCACAGAATGTTAGAGCTAGTGGGAAATGATTTTAGCCCTTTCATTTTGTAGAACAGGAAACTGAGGCCCACAGAATGCAACCTCCTCAAGGCTACATAGTAAATAAATGTTAGAATGACATTGAAGACATACTTGTATTTAACATGAAGAGTGTACACATAAAAGACTGAAAGAAATAATCTTTTGTGATTAGCTACATTTTTTTTTTTGTTCTGAAACATATAAACTATGGATTAGAAATTTCACAGAAGCATATGTTTTGGTAAAAATGAGAAAGAACTAAAGAGCTGACTAAAAGTATGAATGCTGCATCTAGTTATGAATTTTGGGACCCAAAACTATATCTTCTCCATGCTGCTCTGCTAATAGTACAGACTGATAACAGCACTGCATATGTCTATTTTTCTACTAAACTGAACATGTAACGATTGGGTAGAAAAAATTCCCACTGAGTCTGTGCACAAACATACCGTAGCAAAACAAATTTTACTGCAAATATAAGCAGTTTTACAGTATATCAAAGCTGTGCCAAAAAGTAGATTTATCCACATTAAGTGCTGACAGGAAGCAAACATTACAGCAGCAAATAAAATGCATCATAACACAATCATCAAATCAATATAGTCATTAAAAATAGACTGCATTCTTCAAGGAAATGGTGAGTTTAAGGGAAAGAAATTCTTTGGTTACGTCTGAAAGTGTATCTCCAACACAGTTGACAATTACTGATCTATTCTGTCTTTTTTTCCATGCCTCTACAAAGAAATGTCTACGGGTCTCTTATCTTTCTTTATGTGTATTTAGCCATGTAAACTGCCATACAGCATTTCTAGCTTCCCCACAGGCATCCTATAAATACAAATAAGAAAATCTGCCCCCATTTTTCCTCCTATGCCCGAAACTGACAGAATATTATCACTTTTTCAGACTCTTGCAAATCAGCACAGCAGCGCTGAGTAGAAATGGGCTGAGATTATAATATCCATTTATCTAACTGCCAGCATGTAACAAAATTCAGGTGGGGTGCTTACTACCCAAATTAATTTACTACTTGAAAAAGACTTCTTATGCCAAGGCTGTCAAAAGAAAAACAGGAAAGGAGTTAAGAAACTATAAGTCAGTCTGAACACAGTTTGCATTTGATCTAATTTTCAAGTGTAGGGATTAAAGAGAAAGCAGGCCAAGGACGGCGACAAGAGGATACTAGCAACAAAGAAACCTTTTACTTTTACTTGTAGGACTGACTGGGTGTCAGCCCAGAAGCAGGGCGACTGTATTTCCATAGTTTTCCCATTCTAATTGGCTGACGAGACCTATCTGCTATCTAGTATGATGTACTGCTTCAAGAAAATAAAAGAATCAAATGTCACAGCTACTATTTGTCCATTTCCTCATTGTATCCATCACCCCATACCTGTTCCAAGAGTTTAGTTTTACACACACACACACACACACAGAGCTTCTTACAGGTAGGGCAGGGAGGGCACTTGGGGCACACACACAGGTTCTTTCAGGTAGGGCAGGGAGGGCACTTGGGGCACACATACACACAGCTTCTTACAGGTATGGCAGGGAGGGCACTTGGGGCACACACACACACAGCTTCTTACAGGTAGGGCAGGGAGGGCACTTGGGGCACACACACACACACACACACACAGCTTCTTACAGGTACGGCAGGGAGGGCACTTGGCGCACACACACACAGACACAGAGCTTCTTACAGGTAGGGGCAGGTAGGGCACTTGTAGAATAGTTCTGGGGGCACATTTCTGGCTCCACTTCTAAGTCCCAGTAAGAGGAAATAGAGTGCTCTACATACGTGCATACATAAACATATATGCACACACTTTCAAATATGTATGTACAATTGCATAGAAGAGAAATATGTTTACATGCAAAATAAATAAATATAAGGTAGCTTGAGAAGGAGGTTGCTAGTAGCTGAGATGATTAAAAAGAAGTTCCACTAAGAAAACTCATCTTGAGCGGCACCTTGAAGAACCTAAGGGATTCTATAAGGCAGAGGTGGAGTGAGAACGTTGCATGGATGGAGACAGCCAATGCTATGAGCCCAGGGATGGGAAATAGAGAGCCACTAAAGACTACTTCCACTCAGAGTTCCTTCTGCACAAACCTGGGGGTGGGAAGGTCCCCCAAAGAAGAGCATAACTGATAAAAGGATTCCTTAGATAGACGCTGATGGAAAGAATCTAGCTTAAGAAAAAGGTCTTTCATTGATCATTAAATTTAGATTCTCTGAACAGAAAGTTAACAAATGTAGGAAGGAAAAGGGATTCCAAAGAAAATAAATGCTCTAGAGTTGTTCTGCCTTTGATCAATCCTAAGAGAGATGTGTGTTCGTCCTTCATTGCTGAAGAAGACCATGCCATCAGAGAAATAACGACATGACTTGCACTTGACTTTGTTTTGAGGGAGGGAGGGTGGTGCAAGGTCACCAGCCTCACTTCTCCTCCAGAGCCATCTGCAATCCAGTGACCAGATATTCATCAGGATGACTGGAGATGACCTAGGATGAGGCAACTGGGGTTAAGTGACTTGCCCAAGGTCACACGGCTAGTGAGTGTCAAGTGTCTGAGGTGACATTTGAACTTAGGTCCTCCTGACTCCTGCACTGGTGCTCTATCCACTGCACCACCTAGCTTCCCCTTAGGAGAGATATCCAAGACTGGAGGCACATTCTCAGATGACACAGATAATAGTTATAACTGTAATTACTTCTTGATATGTAGGAATGGCTACAAAAGCCAATGCCTGATGTAGTTATTTTATATCTTTCAAAAATACACAGGGTAAATGTAGCATTCTTTTCAGTATTTTAATGAGAATAAAAATCAAATTTTCAATTAAACATAACAGTAAACATTTGAGAAAAAAAGGATTATTTATTAAGAGCTATAAGGAACCTTACAGATAACCTAATTTAACATCCTTGATTTATAAATGAGGCTTCTTAACTAATTTTTTTCAATTTTATTTTCTCAGTTAACAAGAATTTATTTTCTTTCCACCCCACGAGAAAGCCACCATAACAGATTTCCACACAGGTCATGTCCAAAAAATGTAGGTCTCACTGTGATTTTTGAGTTTATCACCTCTGAGATATGTCTCAGTCCTATGGAATTAAGGTTATTTTTCATTGCATTAATCACAATTTAAGTCTCTCAAGGACAACTGAAGATTCTGAGACTGAGAACTACCCCCTACAAACTTTTCCAACTGTAGTCAACAGAGTAAAATGCAAGAGTTTCTATTCTCTTTGTATCCTCAGATAAGTTGAGTGCTTTGCTCACAGCAAGCACTTAATACTTTTTCCATGCTTTCAGAAATTCCAGATATTTCTACTTCAGTTCCATACTAGTCAACTAAGGTGTATGCTCCATTTCTGAAATGTTTCACTTAAGATGACCCGTTTGGCTTCTTGAGTCACTATGCACTGGATTTCTTGGAACATCAACAGAATCCCTCTCCCTCCCTCCCAAACCCACTGGTCGCTACATTGATTTCTCTGCATTTCTTCTTGAAATTTTAATATGGAGCATTTTAGGGACGAAGGGCTGCAAAGAGCTCATGAGCGCAAAAGGTCTTTGATCTCTGTGGCTTTACCATGTATGTTTTTAAAATTTCTGGAATGCACCCAGGGAGGCATATTGCCTGTCAGAGAACACTATAAATATCTAAATAAATACATCCATACAAACATCTGGAACCTTGATTAAGAACTAAAGAGGGAAATCAGTGAGTAGCATTTTTATTTTTATGGAAAAATTCCCTATTCTTTCCTTATGATAAACCCCCTCTGATACTAATAAAGCTTTGAGAAAGCTCAGGCCTGCAAATCACATGGAAAAGGCGGGGTCTATGACATGATGCTGCCAAGGTTTAACTGGCTATACACAGGAGGAAAAATACTAACTCTAATTCATTTTTTTTTTAGAAATATCCTGTGACATTAGAAATAGTAAGGGGGATGGATGACAAACTAGCTGATAACCACAAAAATAAACTCACTCTGTTCTGACTTGTACATCATAAATTTCAAGATAAATGAAACATGGATTTTAATTCAAATTAATTAAGTATGAATTTACTCAGATAAAAGTTATAAAATTTAAGGTCACTTACTGTTCTTTGTACACCAAAAGTTACAAAAGGATCATAGGGCACACAGAGTGAGATAAGGCCATACTGAGTGAAACTGAACCAAAATTGACAAGGGTGAAAACTAATGACAAACAAATAACAACCAGGAGATCACTTAGTTCTTTAGTTTTTTTAATGAGCATTTGAAGTGGGAAGCAAAAAACAAAAAAAAAATGCACATTTAATAAAAACATAAATACACTCAATACCATACCTTAATCCCTTATGAACATATCTTAAAGGCAATTATGAGATATTATTGCAGACAAGATTTAGAAATTGGCATTTTGGCCATTTCCCTAACCCTAATCTTCATTATGAGAAAGAGAAACAATGTTGCAGTCAACTACAATCAACATGGAAACTTGGAGAAATGATGTGAAAAAAATTATTACAGTTTATGTAGAGAACTCACTACCTATTGGGGACGACCAAAGCAATAAGAGAAATCGATCATTGGGAAAGTTCATGAAGAAGGGAGCTGTTGTTTTCCAGCTTCTTTTTTTTCCTGAACCATCCTAGCTTTCCCATTCCCATCTATTCATCTCCATCCTAAATATCCCCTTCCCCTTCCACTTCTCTTCATTCTTCATTTGTCCATTCAGACAACCACCAGTTCAAATGACTGATTTTTCTAATAAAAGAAGAATCAGTACTCAGTATGTGGATGCACATTCCCTAGCTTACTTAAAACTTTAACCCATTCCAAGCACCAAGACACTAGTTCCTCCATTCTTTACTCAAGCTCTCACTTTTTTCATCTCCTTTTTCCAATCTATTCCATTTCTTTGCTTAAATAACTTCACATTAGGGCTCTCTCCAAGTCATTCCATTCTATATAAAACTTTACTCCATCCTTCCCATACTAAAGACCCTAAGATTCAAGACCCTTTATCAGCAGATTCTATGCTACCTACATGCTTTCATCTTTCTCTCTTCCAAATAAAATAATATACCTTTGACTTGGTGGTGGCTCCCTCTTCTGTCTCAGAGTTTTTGTTTAGTGTCTTCACACCAAGAAGAGATTCCTTTTCTCCTTCACCTTTTATTCCTTGGAATTCATCAGGGTCCCCTAAACTGTCAATATGCCCAGCCTACTCCCACTATTTCCTTAAAATGTTTATGGCCTTTTGTCTTCTCTCACTTATCAGAAGGATGAATACGATGTCTCTACTTTCCGTATGGGGACGGGGGGGACTGAATATCCTTTCTGGGTGCTCAACAGATATTTGCTATTAACAATAACATCAACAAAGGTAGCTTTGAAATAAAAAATATACTTTCTATTAAAAAAAAAAACTGCCAATAGGATCAATGATTTAGAGCCAAATGAGCTGAGAGGTCATCTAGTCCAATTTTAAAGATGAGGACAATGAGATTCCAGGGAAGGGTGGTAATTTGCCCAAAGTCCAATAAATACATTGTGGCAGTCAGAATTTGAACCCAACTTATATGTCTCCAAATGTGAAAATTTAAAAGCATGAAGAACCAATTTTATTTGGTCAAAGAAAATTCCAGGTTAGTGCCCTCAACTAACAAAATATATTTCTTTATGGACAACTAAAGAAAAATCCAGAGGATGATACTTTTCATATGTTACTCCCCCACCCCCCAACACCAAAGACTAGGGACTGGGAAGAGAAAAGAAACATGTGGAGTTCTCTAAGCAGGAGAAAAAGGGGCATGAAATCTGTGGGGAAATTATTTAGTTTGTTAAAAAAAATCAGAAACACTTTACTAGCAGGATATGAAAAAAAAAAGATGCCTGTCATTTCTGGTAAAATATAGCTGCCACATTTCCAGGAATATTCTCAGCTTTGCATTCATGGATTTCCATGGCTAATTTTTTCATGCCGGTTCTCCCCCTTTTTCCTCCAAATCCATATTCTGCCCGACATCTCCCATCACTCACAGGTTATGTCTCCTATTGTAACCTACACGAACAAATATTCATTTCCTAAGAGCTATACTGCACAAGCTTTTCATGCATATTATGGGAAAATCAGCCTTATGCAGGACATCAAAGTCCTTTTAGACCATGACCTTAAGTGTGTTCTCTACTAGCATTCAAAACTTGGTTGCATTAAATAATGCTGATGTAGGTTCATAATGAAATAAAATCACTACAGAATCCCAATCTCGGAGGCAGTCATGGACTTTGTATCCTACAGATTAAAAGTACTGTTGCTCATCCTTGAAAGGCTCCCTTAGAGCTGAATAGATCCAGAAGTTACGGAACAGAAATTGCTAATATTTTTATAGGGAGGAAGGAAGAGAGCTTTAATTCACCAAGACATTGCCTCTTGGAGATGAGGCTGGCAAGTAGAGGAGCTAGGAACAAGAGAACAAATGCTGTGAGATGCAAACCCAAAATGTGAAAGGAGAAAAGAGCTATCAACTTCTCCCCAGTTAAAGCAGACATTATTCTCCAGGTCTTTTCCTAAACCATTTTTTACATGTCACTTTTGTTTTTCTACCATCTGCTTTTTCCCCAGTTGTTTTACTTATCATGAAGTTCCCCTTTTCTAACAGGTGATTATCAAACTGTGAAAGGAAAAGGAATCCTAGAATCTGAACAAATAATCAGATATAGTACAATATAAGGCTGGTGAGAAGGCTAATATAGACCTTGGACTGTATGTTGTGGGCTTTAAGTATCATGGATAGTCTTTTCAATTGAGCCACCTGTGTCATATTGTTTTTCAGTGATTTTAGTCACGTCTGACTCTTTGTGACCCTATTTGGGGTTTTCTTGGCAGAGATACTGTAATGGTTTGCCATTTCCTTCTCCAGCTCATTTTACAGATGAGGAAAACTGTGGTGGATAGGATTAAGTGACTTGCCCAGGGTCACATAGCTAGTGTCGGAGGCCAGATGTGAACCCAAGAAGATGAGTCTTCCTGACTCCAGGCTTGGCACTCTATCCACTGTGCCTTTTAGCTGCCTGCATCTTATATTAGAAGTGCTTAAATTCAAGCTTTTGAAAAAAGCATCTTGCAAATACACTACAAATAAAATTTAATAACCTCTAATGTGACACTGAAGAGAAGAAATCTGTAGCAATGCTCACCCATCCAACCCTCTGTTGTTCAATTTACAGATCCATCTTCCCCTTGACAGCACCTGGCAAAGTCTATCTCCACTGTACCAAAGTGACTAAAAATATATCAAAGCCAGTAACAAGAGAAACAATGCCAGATCTAAATCATGGTAATCCTTCACAATTGTATATAGTGGAGGAAGAACAAAGGGTCACAGATTAAGAGCTACAAGTGAACAAAGCGACCATCTAGACCAGCTCTCTATTTTTCCTAAAAAAGAAATAGAGAAACAGAGATCTTAAGTAATTTGCCAAAGTGCACACAGGTAGCAAGGTCAATCCCTTTCTTAGCCAACTCCAGTGAGCAGCTGGTATCACAATGTCTTTGAGGGTTTTATAATATATCAAGAGCTCTCACATTCATTTTTCTTATGGATTCCTTATAACTCTCTTGTGTAGCAAGTAGGATAGATAGCATTATCTGGAAACTGAGGCTCAGAAAGGTTATATCAGAAGTGTAACTAGGTTAAGCCCAGTGATGCCCTGAGAGCTGGCAAATGTATGATGATACATTGCTTTCCTCCTCCTTCCCCCCCCAATACACTGTTTAAGGGTTGGCTGAGGATTAAACTATTAGTTAAGTATTGGTGCTACACCCCTGTAGCTTGTGAGCAAAAGTGATTTAGTACAGTAAAGAATAACTAGCTGAAAAAAAACCTCTGGGTTCCCAGGAAGGGCAAAGCAGCATTCATTATATCAGTATCTCATGGAATCTTTCTTTATGTGGACATTTCTATGGATTCTGCCAGAAGATTGACTCCATAGGGAGGAATTGGAAAAGGAGATATAAGAAATACATCTGGGATTGCGTATGGGTCCCTTATCTACACCTCTACCTTCCTCTTCTATCTCTACACCTCTTCCACTGTGACTATGTTTGGTACTGCGCTGAAGAAAGGAGAAAGGGAATTCTGTGAAGACAGAGTAACTCACATATAAACCTAACTTGCATATCTGTAAGGAAACTGATCCAAGATCCTGCCATGTCAAGTTGGGGGGAAGAGGAAAAAAAGAGGAAAGAGAAGAGATCACACTGGTCAGCTCTGGGCATTAAACATTAACTGATGTTAAGATCTCATAATTAACAAGTATCAATTAGGATTCAAAACTGAATTTGTAACTTCAACTTTGTTGACTTTCTGAAGCAAAAACTAATGCTCTTTTCAATACATGTCATGTTGCTTTTCCATCATAACCATAGTAAGAAAGGAATATATCAAATTATGATTGACATCTTGATTGCTTATAATTCATCCACAAGTATGATAATGACATATCATACAAATACATATATAAATACATGTACATACACATATATATGAAGTGGGGCAGGGCACACAACATGTTTAATGGATATAGACCTGGTCTTGACATCAAAGAAACATTGATTCAAATCCCACTTCTTACCCATACTAGCATTGTGACCTAGCACAAGTCAACTAACCTCTCAATGGATGACATTCGTTATGAATTACAAAGAAATCCATGTGGAGTAGCATCAGTAGAAGGAGTTTACTATTACAATGAAATCAGAGGTATAGTTAAAATAATATGTGTAAGTGTATAAAAATATATATTTTATAAAGGTGAGAATATCTCACCTGGGTTTTGAGAAAAATGCTTTTGAATGTGTGAGACACAGTATCATTTCTAAATCTATAACCAAATCTGAGCTGTTGGAGACCATCACATGGCATCCCAAGGTATGTCAAAAGCAGTGTTACCAAACTAGAAACTGGACAATTTTTTCATTTTCCTTCTGATCATTTTGTTCATATTACAAATTAAAGCTAACTGGGCATTTAAAAAACCAAAAACTAAAAAAATGTCTTTTCTAGTGGATTTTTGGCTAGGACTTGTGAAGTTAACCCAACAAGTCATTACAATTCAGTTTCACCTTTATTAGAGAAACAGAAACGTATATTCAGAATTCCCACATTCTTTGATCGAAATTATATCAAAAGGTAGGATGAACTTCCCATATGACAAAAATGAATAGCCTCATTGTTTAAACCCTTTGTTTTTCGGTCCTTTCACTACTAAGGCAGGAATCACAAGACTTTCCTTACCAATCATCACCCCATTTCCACCCTCTCTCCCCTCTAGCTATACCCAAAATTATCTTCCTTGGCAAAGAACTCTGACCTTGTCACTACTTGAGTCAAAACTTGACAATGACCCCACTTACTCCTCTGTGGAAAGTTTAGCCTCCTCATTCTGGGTTTCAAGGCTCTTTGCCAGCCCACCTCTACCTACACCCTTTTTATCTGATCATCATAAACATTTTCCTGCCCTTTATTTCACTTAGTCCAAATCACTCAACACTAGCTGTCACATTTTCCTACTCATGACTCTGCACCTTTATTCAAAGCCTTTCCAGATGCCACTTCAATTTCCTCATTTGCAAAGTGGATTTAATAATACTTGTAATACCTCATAGCCATGTTATAAAGAAAATATTTTATGAAGTTCATGTAAAGTGAAAACAATAATTTAAAATGATCAAACAATACATTAACTGCTAAGGAAGAATTGGCTGGAGTGGGCAAACATTACCTCTTTGACACTAATTACCTTGACAATTCTTACATTGATTTTCCAAATATCTATTTTCCTGTGAGATTTTGTTTGTCATATCAATGTGCTAGAGAGAAGTCACTGAACCCTCTGATACCTTCTAAGTATTACTCAAGGTTTTAACAGCAATATCTTTTTCTGTGGGTTTAAAGATACTGTTAAATGTCAGCCTAGACCTCTTAGCCATGCATGTATAAGATTTAAAAGCCAATGATTCCCAAAAGTTGACAGGAAAATGTGGTTTGTTTTTGTTCCATTTTTTGCTGGGCTATCATGTCAGACTCCCTCCCATTGTCATTCCTGTGTTTCCCTGACCCTACGTGTCAAATCAGCTGCTTTTGATGAACTTGGCTAGCATATCCTACGTGGTTCTCCTTCCTCTATCATAGTCTAAATTCAACACAAAGGACTTGGCCTTGGGAATTCCTCACCTCTGCCCCTTTGGAAGGACCCCTCACTTATGCTTTTCTCATCCATACAACCAAACCATACAAAACTCTTCCCCTGCCTTGGAGAACAACTTCCTGGCCTGCTGACTGAGATGCTGAACCTGGGAGACTCACCCATTTCTCCAGAGCTGAGTCACGGCAAACTGTTTTCTTCCTTTTAAATATTAATTCTCAACTGAGAAATCAATTTAAAATTTAAAAATTGGTGGGGGAAAGGCCTACTGAAAGAACCAGAAAGAGGAAGTGGGGGGAAAAAAATCAATTGGCTACATGCTAAGTATTTGATTTAAATCTGACATTTGTAACTAAGCTAATCTAAAATGTATACAAAGGGAAGAAATCCTATGTAAGGTAAAGGCTCATTTTCCATAGATAGTATTTTCCAATAACTGTCATAGCTTCATTGAAAAAAATTGACAATATTAATTATTGCTAAAGTAATAATTAGCAAAATATAGCATTTTGATTCTTAATTTAACTTGCTCCTCACAACAGCCCTACAAGGTAAGTGCTATTTATTATGCCCTATTGATGATGAGAACACCAAGGCTGAGACAGTAACCACAGTGACAAAGCTAGTACATTTTTCAGGATTAAAACTCAGGTCTTCTATTCCTCAGATTTCCTGCTCTTTTTATTATGATAAAATGCTTGATTATTTCTTGACTCTCTTTTCTACTCCCACATATATAAAACCACATACACAGTAATTCCTGAGTTATGGATGACTGGGTAATGAGACAGATGGTAGATTACTGAATTTCCAGTGATCAGTCAGTTTTAAAGGATAATATTTTCTTTTTCAATTCTCTTTTAAAAGAAATAAGTGTAATAGCCACTCTTTCTTTTTTTAACTATATAGACTATTTGTTTTGGTCTGAAACTTTGATTTTCATCTGTGTGGGAAGCTCCCAGTATAGCTACAATGTAGTCTTTCCCTTAAACACACACACACACACACACACACACACGAAGAAAGACAAGTTAATTACAGAAGCGTATGTGCATGTACATATGAGAATACATATAAGATTCAGAAGAAAAAATAAATGACATACATCATTCCAATGAAAAAGTCACTTTCACTTCCTGACTATACATGAATGCTGAAAAGTCCAGCCCTATTTAAGGTACATTAGTAAGTTCCTTCCCCAGAAGAGACAGTCTCCAAATTTTAAAGCATGTTTTATGCATTTCTAAAAGGTTCTGCAATGTATTGCTTTGTTCAATGATTTTGAACAAAGCCTGACGTGGCCTTCTCCCCAATTGTTTGTATGCCTTTCAAGAACAATATCCTCTCTTTTGACTGATAAAGAAAGATCTGAATTCATATCCAGCATCAGACACTTACTAGCTATATGACTCTGGGCAAGTCACCTAATCTCTGCCTCAATTTTCCTCACGTGTAAAATGGGGGTTACAATAGAACCTGTCTTGAAAGGTTGTTATAAGACTCAAATGAGATAGCAAAGTGACTAGCACATAGTAGGCACTATAAATGCTTATTCTCATCTCCTCTCCCTTTGCCCCCAAACACCTTAAAGAGTAGGTTGAATTTTTGTTAAGTAAATAAGACTGCATGTTTCACCTTGGACCTCTACTTCCAGGCTCATTTCATTCTGGGTCCTAAAGACTGGAATGCTGAATTATTTTTAATCTAGGACAAATCATTTAATATTGGCTATCACTTTCTCCACCTATCAATTTGAGGTTTACACAGAGGGGTTTGGATCTGCACAATTCTAAAATTCTATTGGTTATGTTAAAAAAAAAAAAAAAGAAAAATCCATGTTACTTTAACATATTTAATACCTTATCTCTCTCAGTTCTACTGCAGAGTAGTCACATCATCTAAGAGCTAACCTATAGTTTTCCAGAGAGGGAGAACCAATCCACTAACAAGTACTTATTAAGTACTTATGTATTAAACACTGGGAATACAAAGGAAGGCTTGACAGTCTCTGCCCTCAAAAAGCTTACATTTAATGGGGAAAAGCACAACACGTAGACATAGAAGTATAATAGAGGACAGACTCAAAATTACATTGGAAAAGGAGCCCTAGAATAGGGTTTGGTTAAGTGAGGTCAGGAGGATGAAACTAGGAAAGGTTTTATGATGAAGGATAAGCTTAAGCTTAAATCTTAAAGAAAACCAGAGATTTGAAGAGATGGGAATGATAAAGGAAAATGAGCAGCAGTAACCTACTATCTGTAGAAACTCTACCTGTAGAAACTCTAGGAACTTGCACTCAATCAACAAACATTTCTGAAGTGTCATAAAGTGATATGATGGACAAAAAAACTGAACAGTTCATGAATTCAATGAATTTATACTCTATAAGAAGAGAAATATATTAATGACTTTCCTATTGCTTTTGACTGAAACTCAAATAAATTCCAGTGTACCTACCATAGATAAACTGGTATGTGTAAAATTTGCAAACCCCACAATTTCTTCTTTGAGGACCAATATGTGATTTCACTGGAACAGGGAACTGACAATGGTGAAACTACCTCCTCCGATACTGACCAGCCCCTGTGCTACTACTTTTCCTTAGAGACCTGTCTGGTTATGTAATAACTTAGCCTATTACCACAAGTGACAGTCAATCAAAAAACTAGATGGTCCAGTGGCTGAAGTCAGGAAGATCTAGGTTCAAATCCTGCTTCAGATATCTGCTAGCTGTATAATGATGAGCCAAGGCACTTAAACATCTACCTTAGTTTCCTCACCTTTAAAATAGGGATAATTGCTCCTAACTCACAGAATTACTGTGAGAACCAAATAAGATAGCATTTGAAAAGTGCCTGCAGATATGTAAAAATAAAAGGATTGTATCAGAGGACCATCATGGCCCTCTCTAGCTCTAAACCCTTCTGCTCCTATGCCAGGACTTATCTACTTGTTTCTACGGATAACTATGAATCCTCACCTTCAAAGGATGAAACAAAATTCACAGCACAAGAAATCTGGAGTCTTATAACACCACAGCACACTAATTTTAAGAAGCATCATTTCTATTCTTTGGAAATTACTACCATGTATCAGGTCTGACCAACTGCAGACTAGTCAGTCCTTAGAATGACTGAGGTGTGAAGGGTGGTCGATCCACCCGTATGAGGCAAACAGACACCTGGCAGCCCCTCTTAACAAAGTACTTCAGCCTTTCTCTGCTGTAAAGCATACAGAAATGTAACCCCCTCTTAAAAGCAGAATCATACTATGATTCTTGAAAAATTTTAGATTCTTTTAGACCTATGTAACTAAAGGACAAGGGGAGGATTGCTTTGCCAAGGTTGAGACCTGACTGTATTATTCTTTAACTGACAACAGTGCTGACACCGTCCAAATCATTCAAGCTTTTATGCCAGTCGAGCAGTTTATATCCTTCCCCAAAGAGTTTAAGGATAGAAAATATGATGTGAACTAGTTTAACCCCTTGAAAACTATATTTAGTACAGTCCTTCCTACTTCCAAAAAATGCTTAAAGAAATTAATTAACAGTTTTATTAAATTAACAAAATAAAATAAATTCAGGGTGAAACAACATAATGAACATCTGCCAAATCTATACAGTAGCAGTTGGGTGAAGAAAGGAAGAAAAAGAAACAATAGCCTATACCTTAAAAAAACATGCTTGGTAAGGTAGTTACAATGTATCTACTTTAGATAAATAACGCCTACACTAATAATTTCTACAGCCTTTTAAAAATCACAATCTGTAAACAATTTGATGCTGCATTGCCAAGCTGCAGTCAAATATACCTCTGTCAAATAATATCCTAAGAACCAAACATCAAATGGTTCTTTCAGGACAGTATTTTATTTGGTTGAAGTGTGAATGAATCAAACATGAGGAACTGGCAAGCGTCTGGTTCAGAGAACGAGTGGTTTTAAGGCAGAGCCAAGCTAAACAAGATGATCAACGCATTACATTGGTGCAACATTAATGGCTCCATGGTTTACAGATGCAGTTTCCAAGGGATGTGCCAGAAAATATGCAGAGTGACACTAGGTTTTGTTGTTTGTCTTTTCTCTCTCTCTCTCTAAAGGAAATGTAGGCACACAAAGCTAAACATTTATGCCCCGTCTCTCTCACCCTTGGACACAAATGTCTTACTACATTTTTACTATTACATACACAAATCTATTATGTAATGTCTTTTGGTCATATTTTAATTTAAACATGACCAAGCAAGAGAGTGTATGTAACAGATGCTTGGCATCTAAATTAAAAAATCCTTAATTTTGTCCCTCAGTCTTCTTTACTGCAAAACTGTTGACTCTGACTCAAGTGATGCTATGAATTGAATGAGATAATATATAAGAAGCTGTTTGTGTAAATTTTAAATAACTTAAAATGGTAAGTATTCCTATTAATAACAAGTGGCATCTTGCCTAGAAAGATGATCTCAAGATACCAAAGATGCCTGCTATCAACTCCATAAACTTTATAAGTCTGTGACTTTGGGCCATCAATTGAGAATTCATTGAACTAATTATGGTAGATGAATGTAATATAATTGGTGCATAAGACAGAATGAATATGATGGATTCAGAGAAAACAAAGAAGAGCTGAGCACATAAAGTAAGCAGAGAGAGGAGGATCATTTATATTATGACTACTTTCAGTTGCTTTCAGTCATGTCTGATTCTGTGACCCCGTTTGGGGTTTTTCTGGCAAAGATACTAGAATGGCTTGCCATTGCCTTCTCCAGCTCATTTTATAGATGAGGAAACTCAGGCAAACAAGGTTAAGTGACTTGGCCTGGCTCACACACTTAGGAAATGCCTGAGGCAGTATAGTATTCTATCCACTGTATCACCTGGATGCTCTACAGTGTAAAGGAGGTCACAATGAAGTGACCAGTCATGGCTCCAACAATGAAGCACATTTCTCACCACTTGGCTGAGAGGAGGAAGATAAGATGGGCTAACTGAGCCATACATTTTTAGGCACTGCCAAAATGTTGACTTGTTCAGGGAGGGGTCCTTTTGGGTCAGGAGGGGAATTGGTGGGCAGTGACAATGACACACAACAATAAAAAAAAGGTAACATAAAAGAAAACAAAGGGACATAAATATGTAGGGCAATTTGGTTGAAACTTTACATATTAATGTTATTAATATTTAATGATAAATTATTTGTGTTTGATCACAATTTTGTTATGTTTAAATATCAAATTTGACCTACCCTTAAAAACTACTCATATCAGAAGTTCATGATTTCATATGCAGTTCTCTTTTTTAATATTCTTTGAATATGGAAACGTTCAAGTATGTTAATATTTGTTTAGTAAATTAGGATTTTTACATTTGATATTGGGATACATTTTTACATTTGATACTCAATAATAGTTTATACTGACAAACAACTATTTTTTCATGTTTGGATTTCAGGATATGTCATCTTTGAAAGAAAAGCATGGTGCAGATGAGCTACTTTTGTTGTGCTTTGGTCTAAAAGAATATGATTTTCATTAAATATACTTTTTTAAAAAAATCTCCACTAAATTGTGTATCATGCATTAAGAGTTACCCTGGGTTCTTGGTGGTGATGTTTAAGGCTGTCAAGTTTTAACAAAAAGCTTAATAAAAATCAAATTATTGTGGCTATTCTGATTAGTAACAGTTCTACAAGGTTTTGAGTACTGGTATTTACTATAACCTGTAGGATAAGAGGTAAATAATTTAATACCTCTGGGACCCTATTTCCTCTTCTTTAAATATGGGAATTGGACTTGATGTACTGTGAGTTCTTTCCAACTATATATCTAAGATCCTAGCACCACAGAAATGTAGAATATTAGGATGGAAAAAAGATCAGAAATTGATAGCTCTTCTAGGATCATAGATATGAAGTCGAAAAAAACCTCATAGGCCATCTAGGACAAACTCTTTCCTTTTATAAAGGGGTCACAGGAATAGCAGACATCAGAAGGGGAATCTAAATCATGTGCCCGAACTCCAAAGACAGTGTTCTTTCTACCACAGTCTAACAGTGAAGTCTTACAGAGGAAGAATGGGGTAAAAAATGATTACGTGTCTGAACTAAGCCTACACAGAGCTGCTCAGTGGTCAAGTAGTAAATCATTAAGCTCTCGTCCTTCATTTGGACTTCCCCCTGCAAAAGAAACCTTTGACTTTGAAATACTTTAACAAAGCAGGTGATATGCAGTTAGTTGTTTATCGGTTTTAAATATTTAGTAAGCAAATGAAGCTTCAATAGTACTGTCCAGCTTCAACAGCTGTATTTATTCTGATTTACCATTGTCAAAATGCTTTAAAATAAAATTTACAGATTATAAGAACTAACCAAAAATCTCATTTTCCTTCCTACTGCTCTAAACGTATTTTGTGCCAAATGAAGTTTTGAAATATCAAAATGTCCATCTGATAGAAATGCAGAAGGATTGCCTAGAATTAACTGGAGTGAACAAACCACAAAATGTCTCTAAAAACATCCCATGAATAAAATTTGAAGGCTCCACAATCTAAAACTGCCTTAGGTCAACTTTAACTTTCACTTGTGAAATTTTCCATTTTTCATGCTTTTGAAAGGGGTGAATATATAGAAGTTTTACATTTTAACAATTTATTTATTTAATTTTTAGAAGTGCCTACTGATCTTAAAGAGAATATCTTCTTTCCTGGGATAAATCCCAACCTCCATTTAAAAACAACTCATTTTGCAAAATTTCAAAGTGTCTTTTCTTAATTGTACAACAGACTTCTGTAATATACTTCAGTCATATCATTTACAAACAAAATATGAAGCAGATGTTTGGTGCTTATGTGAAAAATTGTGATCTTTTGTAAAACCAAATTAAATTTAGAATGAACCCAGAATACTTTTAAGCACTGCAAAAACATATTGTGTACTCCATTGTTTGCCAGTCTTGGCAAGCAGGAGAAAAAAAACAAGCTTATTTTAATGTATAGTGAGGATATGACAACTTTGGAAATATCTGAAAATGTAGAATTAAAAGAACATTTAAATTCCATTGTGTGACTTAAGTCAAATGCAAGTTCAAAAGAGCTCAGAGAGCAAAAAAGAAAAGTAATTTGTTTTCCTAGTGGCAATAACCCAAATGAATGATTTATCATGCTATTTTGGATAAAAATTTTAAACCTTCTTTAAAAAAACACATTAAAACACTAAAGGTGTGACATTTGGTTCATAACTTCGGTTTTAAAAAAATCCTCCAAAAAAAAAAAAAACCAAATCACATTAACCTTCACGTACTTCTACTACATAATAGAAATAGGTAATAGTAAGAAATTCTCTCCTTAAGGTTTTTTTTGGGAGCAAGTGGTAGGGCAAGGGGTGGAGAGGAAATGAGATATACATATACATAATTTGATAATATACTTACATAATCACAGAAAAATAATCAGGACATATTAATTGGGACATGATTAGAAGCCTTGTTCAAATCTAACTCTGAAAAATACTGTGTTACCTTGAGCAAGAATCTATCATGTGCTTCGGACAGGCAATGTTCTAAAACTTCTAACTGCAGAACTGCTATTCATCTGCACTGTTACAGGGAGTTTGCTCACAGGAAAATTCCCTAAACCAAGGAAATCACATGGTCTCGCCAAAACCAAATAAAAAATTGTTAGCTAATATACAAACATATGTTTAAACAATAGATGCTAGAAAAGTCTCTGACAAAGAATAATGCCCATTTATGTAATTTTTTAAAAACCTACAAAAAATAAGTACAGATGGATATTTTTAAATATAATTTTTAAAAACTAAACAAAAAAGCTATCATTATATGCAAAAAGGAGACCCTAGAAGCTTCTCTAATAAATACAGGAGTAAAACAGGGATGCCTGTTATCCCCACTGTTATTTGGCACAACTGTAGAAATTCTAATACAAGAGAAAGAAATTAAAACTACAAAGTGAGAAAAAGAAGAAAAAAGAGTACACCTAGTTGCTTTTAACATGATGATTTATTTAGAAAATCCCAGGGAATCAGAAAAGCTTCTAGAGTCTTCTAGACAGTACCTTCAGTTAAGTAGCAGGTAACAAAATATACATAACTCACAAGAAAGTATGTCTACAATAGCAATAACAAGTTGAGAAGGATCATGGAAAGCAAAGTTCTATTTAAAATAACTACAAAATTTCAAAATACCTAGGAGTCTACCAAAGCATAATATGTATCTTTAAAGATTCTATGGAAAAATGTATGTTAAAGAAATAAAGAATTCAAAATATTCAATGCTCATGGATGGAATGTGCCACTACTACCAAAATTAATTTAAGCATTAATCAGTATACCAACCCACTAAGCAAGGGAATACCAGAACTATATAAAATAGAAAAAAAAAATCATCTGAAAGAACAAAAGATCTAGACTACCAAAAGAAATAATGAAAAAAGGGTAGGAATTGAAGGGAAATTGCAATCCTAAACTTCAAACTGAATTATAAAGAAGTAATTATCAAAACCATTTGGAACTGGTTCAAAAAACAGAATAGCTGATGAATGAAATAGTCCCTATAAGGAAGAATCAGAAGTAAATGAAATAATACAATGTTCAATAAACCTGAAAATATAAATTACCCAGAGACAATTATAAAAGATAAAATAGATCATTTAGAGCATAAGAAATTTAAAAGCTTTCACATGAACAAAGCTGATGGAACAACGATAAGACAGGAAAGAAATTGACTGGGAAAAAACAATTATCTTTAATCGCTAAAGGCCTCATGGTCAAGATACACAGGAAACAAAGGAATATATATGATCGGAGGTCCATTCCCTGAAAGGGAAGTGGTCAAAAGATATGAACAAATCATTATCAAAAGAATTACAAACTATTAACAACTATATGAAAGAAAAGCTTTACCTAATAATACCTATACCTATATATACCTTACAGTTTGCAAAGAACTTTATGGGTCTTATTTGATTCTCACACCAATCCTCTGAGATTAGTGCTATTATTATCTCTATTGTAAAGATGAGGAGACTGAGATTAAGAAGTTAAGTAACTTCCCCAGGACCACCGAGCTATTAAGTGTCTAGGACAGGATTTGAACTCGGGTCTTCTTGGATCTATATCCTGCACTCTATCTACTGTACCATCTAGTTACCTAGTTTCTAAGAAGGTTCTAAATCACTAATACAAAGGGAAATACAAATAAAAAACAACTCTCACACGCAGCAAATTTTGCTAAAGATAGAAAAAGATGATAGTCAGTGTTACGGTAAAAAGACAGGCACATTAAAATATTTGCTGAAGCTATGAATTGGCCTAGCTATTCTGGAAAGTAATTTAGAATCATGCAAATAGAGTGACTCAGACATTCATAATCTTTGACCCATAATCTTCCACTGCTAGGTATTAATAACTAAAGAAAAGCCCTTTTTGTTCAATTGTTCATCCATGTTGAACTCTTCATGACCCTGTGGACTCTGTTGTACATGGGGTTTTCTTGGGAAGGATATTGCAGTGTTTTGTCCTCTTTTCCAGCTCATTTTTTTTACAGGTGAGGAAACTGGGGCAAATGGAATTAAGTGACTGCTTGTAAGTATCTGAGACTGAATTGGAATTCAGGTCCTCCTGACTCCAGATGCAGCACTCTGTAACACTAAAATATTTATAGCTGAACTTTTTATAGTACAAAAAACTAGGAACAAAGGAGATGGTCACTAACTGGGAAATAGCTAAACAAGAAATGGATAGATGCAACAGAATGGTATTGTGTTGCAAAAAATGACATAGAAATATAGAGAAGCATGAGATTTATGTGAAAAGAAGTAAAGTGAAGTCAACTGAGCAAAGAGGAGTATAATGGGTGTAGAAAGAGGAGAGAGGGAGAAGGGAGTAAATCATCTTACACGGAGAGGTGAGAAAGACCTATTATGGTGGACGGGAAATAGAGAGGGTGGGTGATGGACCCTGCTCGAAACTTACTCTCCTCAGACGGAATAATATACACAATTTGTTGAATTGAGAAATTTATCATGCCTAACAGGGAAGTAGGAGAGGAGGGGTGGGGGTGGGGGGGACTGACAGAAGAGAGGACAGATAGGGGGAGGTGACAGACAGAAGCAAAATACTGGTGAGGCAGGAAAGGGTGAAAGGAGAAAGAGAACAAACAGGAGGAAGAATGAGATGGAGGGCAATAAAAAATTAGTAATCAAAACAGTGAATATGAATGTGACAAACTCTCCCATAAAATGGAAGCAGATAGCAGAGTGGATCAAAAACCAGAATCCTGCAATTTGTTGCTTACAACAAATACACTTGAAGCAGAGAGACACACACAGAATAAAGGTAAGGGGCTGGAGAAGAATCTATTACGCTTCAACTGAAGTAAAAAAAAAAAAGCAGGGGTAGCAATGTCGAACTCAGACAAAGTAAAAGCAAAAATAGACCTAATTAAATGAGATAAGGAAGGAAACCACATCTTGCTAAAAAGTATCATAGACAATAAAGTAATCAAATTAGGAGAGCAAGGAATAGTCTACCTGTCAGATCTATAGAGAGGGGAAGAATTCATGACCAAACAAGAGATAGAGAGCATTACAAAATGCAGAACAGATAATTTCAATCATGTTAAATATAAAAGCTTCTGAACAAACAAAACCAATGCAACCAAGACTAGAAAGAAAGCAGAAAGCTGGGAAACAATCTTTATAGCAAGTGTCTCTGATAAACGCCTCATTTCCCAAATATATAGAGAGCTGAGCCAAATTTATGAGATACAAGCCATTTCCCAACTGACAAATGGCCAAAGGATGTGAACACAATTTATTCAGTTTTTTTGTTTCTTCTTTCACAACTGTGACAAATATGGAAATATATTTTACATGATAGCATATGTATATGAAACTGCTTACTATTTTCAGAAAAGGGGATGAGAGAAAGGGAAGGAAGGAGAAAAATTTGGAACGCAAATCCTATAAAAATGAATGCTAAAAATTTTTTGATGTGTAATTGGGAAAAAAAGTACTATTTAAGGGGGAAAAGGTAGACAGAGAATTAACAAATACAGCAATGCAAAGGAAAAAGCAACTGAAATTGAATGTTGCAAAATTATAATGACCATACTTGGCCCCAAAGAAATATGGGAAGTCACCTTCCCCAATTCCTGTACAGAGGTGAGGAAACCACAGATTGGGAACATTAGATATAATGTTCTTATTTCAAAATATTAGATAGTTTGGCACAAATGTTTAATTTTCTCCTTTTTTTACTCATTGTTGTAAGAAATATCTTCTGGAAGGGAGGAGGTAAATACAAGTGATGTAAGAACAAAACAGATTAATGCAGATTTACTTTAAAATGTATTACCTTTGACATTCAGGCAGAAAACTTCAAATAATCCCTTTAATAATGATTAATGATGTTTTATCTGACAATAACTACAAGCAGTGAAAGTTTAATTATTCCCCTTTTATACATAAGCAAACTGAGGCTTGCAGAGTGATTGGTAGATATTAGACTCAAACTCACCACCAACGAGTGGTTTGTCAATTATAAGTCATATGTTCTCTAAAGATATAGGATATATAACTAAAAAAAGATTTTTTTTCCTAAGAAAATGTCAATAAATTTTAGAAACACTAGTTTCTCTGTGGCAAAAACCCTAAGCAATAATAATAATGATAGCAGGAGTTCACCTATCAACAGGACGGAGTGCCTGGAAACCCTTTGTTACTAAGGGAGGGAGGTTTCTCACTTGACAAATTTCCTGGTGCATGGATTATTTCTATTTACCTACTATAAAACAAATGCTGATCTGTATTAGCTAATAAAGTTTCTTCCTGGGAGTTCCCCATCCCAATGAGATCACAGTTCAATAAAAAAATAAACACCTCCTGTAAAGATATAATACTTTTGTAGGAACAGCACTGGAGCTGGTTACTGCTGATTTTCCTGAATTATGCACGTGTTTCTTCTCATTATTTCGCTTGTGTTGTATCGCATTTATGTCACCCACTGGAATAACAGTCCCAATTATTGTATCTTTGTGTCAATAATAGCTTACATTTTATAATGTTTTATTGCTACAAAGTGCTTTATGTACATAATAATCATAACAGCTCACACTTCTACAGTACGTGAAGATTTACAAAGCACCTATAATTTAATTTAGTAGCAACAACATCAGACTTATCATTCAGGAATATATTACTGGTTTCCCTTTCTTTGTGGGACTATGTCCAGAGTTTCCGCCAGAATTTGGCACCATGGCTACATAGTTATGTCTACGTTTACAGTTAACAAAGACTGGTGGAGCTCAGTCAACCAAATTAGACTTTCTTGAAATGTCTGCAGAAAGCAGTGGCATGAGGCCCTGGAGAACAACCATAATAAACTACTGGATCTCTCATAGGAAACAGATTTCATGAGGTCGGTACAATTCCTGAGCCCATTCTTAGCTTACTTTAGTCATTTCAGACTTTAACTTTCTCTTTATAAAGAAACCCCCCCCACCCTTCCCAAAGCCAGACAATAGAAGAAAAGGTTTTTTTGTACCAGTTGAGACTACTTCTACGAGCAAACATTTCCTTCTCGTCATATTTTTGCATCTCCATGAACTTAAGGCAGATGAGATATTGAATCAACAACTCTGAATACTTTCCAAAGAAAAGTACCAAGATCTATCTGTGGACACTGTATGTGTGTGAAAAAATGCAAACTCACTTGCACAGTTTCAGATGCAACTTCACCATCAGACCTGTACAAAGTAATCTTTAGAATTATTTGTCTTTAACAACCAGCTGTCATGCCCTAAGCAATACGCTCTGGAAGCCTGTGCCAGTCCCTTATAACCCAAGGGGTGGCTTAACTGAGTGATCTATCTCTAACCAACCTCTTTAGGTTGAAATGAACATTGAGATCTAATTTGTAAAATAACCTAAAACAGAGAAATAGGTTGAATATACTCTAAATCAGAGATATCAAATAGCTCATGGTTTGTGTGTACTCTCAAGTGCAGTCTGAATCAGATTAAAACATAACTGGGAAATATTTTACAAAATCAATAAAAATGCAATAAAACAGAGATAATGTTAATATGTAGTTTTCCAAGTTAACATAGGGGATCCTTTTGCATGGTTTTGTGGCTCCCATTTCTAATTGGGTTTGACACCAGTGCACTAAATTGCATTATTGTAAAAAGGTCACTCATAATACAATGTTGACATATGGACAATATTAAGACACAGAATAGGCTATCACTGGCCACTAGTCATCCTGTTCACTCAATATGTCGAGAACTCCCCCACTTTTTTTTGTCTGACTATACATCTCTTTGGAGATACCTTTTAAACCGCTTCTGGAAACTCCCTCATTTGGAATGTGCTACAGATCACTTGCGCCTTTCCATTACTCTACTTTTCCATGTTTATGTGCTCTGTCTTCAACTTCAATCTTTTAGAGACTTTTAGAGTGTTTAATGCCTCCCTGTCAAATAACATATAGTAGACTGCTAGTATTAAAAATATAGGCCTTTGCTTCAGTAAGAAGCTTGGGTTCATTAATAGAATTTTGCAAATTTGCAAATGCAATTGGCCCCCTGTTTTGCTGTTACAGTTTGGGCTCTACTCACTGTCTGCTGCAGATGCTTCTCAGATATATATTAAAAGAGTAAGCTTTACAGGATATATTACAAACTGAATAGCACAGTCTGGACCATGTGGCCATCTAGGTTCTCAAGTGCAGCCCTTTGACTGAATCCAAACTTCACAGAACAAATCCTCTTAGGATCTCCACCCCTAATATTCCTCACTCACTCAGCTTTTCCTATATTCATTGTTAGACTTGATTATTCTCTGGATTC
This sequence comes from Notamacropus eugenii, assembly GCF_028372415.1. Lineage (NCBI taxonomy): Eukaryota > Metazoa > Chordata > Mammalia > Diprotodontia > Macropodidae > Notamacropus > Notamacropus eugenii. The sequence goes on along the minus strand of NC_092877.1, from coordinate 232,637,602 downwards.
ATGCCTATACATTATATGGAACATCTATGTCATCCCTTCCTCAGCCCTCCCTGTCAATAATGAAAAAATTTGCCAAAGGAACAGAGTATGGAAAGGTTGGCCCCTGGTGGCCCTTCTAGACACAAAGAAAGCTTTCTTAACCCTATTTAGTTGAAGATCCTTTATTTCATAGTTAAGATAAACCCCATCCATCACTGAGATAGGACTGTAGAAGAGGGAATTTTTCAGTTCTGACTGAAATTCTGTGACAATTCAGTAAAATTCACTTCTAAAAGAAGCTAGGGACAACACTATCTGAAAAATATAGCCTTATGGCCCACATACTTTTAGTTATCATTGGATTCTTCATGATATTTGATAATGCAACTATATTTGCAAACCTAAAAATCACGCAATTAGAGCTTCTCAAAAAACAATTAGTTTTAGTATGTTTTTTTAAAGGTCATTACAATCTCATTGCACCATCAATCAGCTCATTTGGACTCTAAAATCAGGGTGTCAGATAAGCTGAGAGAAGTGCAAACTGTCATGAAAATAAAGACAAGAAAAACAGATGAGCTAGACCAAGTATATTCACAGGAAGTCCAGGTTTAAGGTTACACAGTTTTGAGGGGATCAATTCTCAAAGTATTCAGCAGAACAAAATTGCTGTTAAGTCTCTCCTCCAAGAAGTTCTCTCTTAAGTGTATGAATGTATGTATGCATGAATATGTATGTACATATGTGCATGTATATATGTATGTGCATACATACAAACACATACATGCATATATACATACATTCATACACTTAGAAGATATTTCATCATCAAAGATAAACGTTTGGTATAAATGATGCTAGGTTTCTGTCTTAAGACTAACCATGACATGAATACACAAGATAATTAAACTTATCATACTTCCTTACAGAAAAGAAATTGAATTTAAGTTGCCAGTATTTTTCATCATGCCATCTTTCTAAAGCACATACAAAAAGAGTAGGGGTGGTTGTCATAAATTCTGTGTATGCGATGGGATAAAAAGCAAAAACAAATCACAGGTGATAGAGCACAGCATTCCCTGGTATGTTTTGGGGTGATGGGCTCTTATGTACAGAGGTATACTGATGATTAAGTGAAATATGTAGGTGGAGTTGGAGGCTGGTTTCCCAAAAGGAGGGTTGAGCTCTGAGAGCTAAGAAAAGGAGCCAGTGACCTAAATTCCTACCACACCTCAAGGCTGTGACTTCATTTTTAGGACAAGATGACCTGAAGGTCTGGGGCTGAATGATTGTCAGAAAGCTTCTTATATTAAAGCCAAACATTTTACTTGGGCACTTTCAAGTTTCATATTTGGCCACAGGTACTACCTCTATGTAGATGATAACTCCTAAAAGCTTTCCCATCTAATTCTTGTCCAGCTTTTCTAATAAGTTCTTCACTGAGAGCCTATCCAATATGTTTAGTTGAGATATTTTTAAAAAATCAGAAAGAAGCCCCTATGTTGTAGTAGCTTGTCAAGTATGTATCTTTCACATGTAGAATTATATAATTATGGAGCCAGCTGGGGCTTTAAAATTTAGCTAATATATAAAAACAACTTGATCTGAAGAAGCCTCATAACTTGTCCAATGTACAAGTATCTCTGGGTAGAAGGAATTCAAGAAACTCAGGTCTTCTGATTTCCAAGAATAGTGCTTCTTCATTACTGTCTTCACACAAGTTGTTTCTGACTTTGCAGCACCTACTGGCTTTCAAAGCCAAACATTCCAATCAGTGGCATAGGATCGTAGATTGAAAGGTAGAAGAGGCCTTTGAGGTCCCTGGATCCAAGCCTCTCATTAAACAGAGGGCCAGGGAAGTTAATAAATTAAGTGACTTTGTCAATGTCCCACAGTTAGCGGCTTAATACAAAATTTAAACTCTGGTTTTTGTGATTCTTTACATCACACCATGCTGTACACATTGTTTTCTAGAAAATTAGTTAAGATTTTTAATTTTCTTTTTTATTATTTCATTTCAGAAAACAAGGGTGCTGGAGGTAATAATTTTCAGATATTTCAGATAATTTTCAAAGAGAGCTTGACAACCTGAGACCACAAGTCATAGCACAGAGAGAGAGAGAGAAAAACTTCAACTGTCAGCCAGTAGAAACTATTCTCATCAGAGGCTGGCCATGGCCACTGTTGGAAGTCATCAGACAGTCTAGGAGAACCATGATAGGATATGATCCGCCCTGGCAATCCAAGCGATTTCACATTGAGGAAATTTGTACAGTACTCATCTGAACCAGAGAATTTCCCCTCTTTCAGCATCTTAAGGCATCCTAACAGGGGCCAGTCAGACAATTGCTCTCTTCAAGACTCTTCATGTTAAGTATGTGCATTTTCCTCTAGGTTGGTCCAGTGGCACAATGTGTCCTGCCTTTGTATTTCTGAGACAATGAGGTTCACTGGGTAGTATCCCCATGAGTCTGTGTTTGTCTGTGGGGAGGAAGGAATTGGTCTGAGAGTGTCACGATAATGAGGACCAAAGAGAGACAACGCCAGGCTACACTGACTCGAATCAACAGATTTACTAAATGTCTACTGTGCTGGAGGCACTATCAACTAAATCAAGCTCAGGCAGATAAACCAGAGAAATATCCACCAAGAACATCCTGTCTCATAATGATGAGATGAAATGGGAAGACCATTAAGTATTAAGAGTTTAAATGTAATATTTTATATGAGACTATGGCTCGGAGGCGCCCCCTGTCTTTGTAATTGAGGGAGGACACCTGGGAAAGGTAAGATTCCCCTGGAAGGTTGTAAAACTTCCAATGTTTCTGTATCTACCTCTATGCAGTGACATACAGGAAACAGAAGTCCGCAAGAAATAAATGTTTTATATTTATGCTTTTGAAAAATATTACATATCAAATTAAAGGTATATATTTTCACTGGAAAGCTCACATTTGGACAGTATTTTAGTGTCACAAACACCTTTACATTAGACAAATATCACTAAATACTAAAAACATACGACCAATTTTACTCCCATAACTCTTGATGAATATTGCAAAGACACAAAGGAGAAAGCAGATCCTCACCCTTGCCCTTCAAGGAATGTACGGCAAACATAAAAACTACATATATGCCAATCTTTTTTTTTTTTTTTTACTAAATAATAGGCATGATGCTGTGCAGACTAAAAATAATCATGTCTGCGAAAGTTTTTTAAAGTGATAAATTGCAATAAACTATGCAAACTTTTAAAATTATAGGATCGTGATCAGTAGTTTTATTGACAGAATCAAGTTCCAATTTCAAAATAATTAAATTCCTAAAAAATGAAAATATTTTTACTGTAACTACCCACCAAGAATTATATGGCATTTAAACCTAACAATTTCCTGTATACTAATAAATCTAGTTAATGCCAAAATACTCAGAAATCTATTTCTTTACACTTTTTTCCTTTTTGCTTTCGTAGTCTTTTAAAATTAGATGTTAAATGCTTAAGTGAAGACAATTACATATATATTATTATACCCCAAACTCTTTTTAGTCTGAAACACTAATCTTCCAACTAACTTTTCAAACTGTAAAAAAATGGCAAAGTGATGAGTTACTATATTCACCAAAATGAGACTTATAACACAATTACTGAGTCTGGAGATTTCTGATATCAAAAAGACACAGTAAAAGTTTTAAGTTAACTGAGATAGCTGATATTCTATACTGTATCAAGATTAGTCAACCTAAAAATAAGCCAATTTTTAAAAATAGGTCATCAAACAGCGATAAATTTCATCAAGCAGTGATACATTAGATTACATAGAACTATAAATTGGTGGTTAAACTTTGAGTGTTATCCTTTACTAAGTTTTTTCCTACACTTTAAGCATGTTTTATGAGCAAAGAAATTATGCCTATTTTTCTGTCACCTGGGGGAACAAAATACAAAGAAAAAAATCCTAATTGCTAGCTCATTAGGTTTTAAATCACTACTATTTCTAACTATAGACAGACATAAATTTTTACCTTTCACTTAGTATATTATAGACATGGGTGGTGAGCATTTTTGTCAACTACAAATATCTTGCCTTCTTCATTATCAACTGCTGGCTCCATATTATTAAATAGAGAGAAAAGATAAGTACATGATAACAGATTAAAAAGTATACCCCAGAAAGGGTGTAGTATTTACCATCTATGAGCTGCTCCTAAAATAATAAGCTTTATAAAGGTGACTGATAAAATGACAATAGTATTCAAACATATTCCACTCTATGACTATTTAAACTAATGATATTTAACAGCAGTAAATGAGCAACTCCCATAAAATATCATTTCGTATCACATCCTGATAAGGGTTTAAGTACATATGATCATTGTTATGTGAAAAAACATTAAGGTTTTTTTCTATGTGTCAACCAAACAGGTTTTAATTACCACACCTACTTGAGCTATTAGCTGTTCCATTCAAATCTACTAACATAATATTTATATGGCTGTTCAAAATCTTGATGATTGATGCAATCTTTTGTGTGAATGTCTTTACAGTCACTTGCATCTGTTATTAATAACAAGGAAAAATGAAAAGGGAATGTGTGTTTTTATTTTGCAACAAAGCCTTTTCCTATGATGACTAATTTCTTCCTTTGAACACAAAAAGGTTCTTAAACAAACTTATAGACATATGAATAAGTTTGTGAAAATGCAGGCTCCACAAAAACAAAGCCTCTAGTACTTAAGCCAGTATTAGAAACAATCAAGTCATGATAAGTATATTTAAAAAGCTGCCAAAATTTGTTAAGCCCCTTATTCTTGATCTATTCATACCTTATTTTCTCAAAAGGAAGAAAAGGCATACACTCTTCCCCGTGGATATATCCTCTTGCTCCGACGGTAAGGGAAACATACAAGGGATTTGGCACGAATGGGCATCTTAACACTTTTCCAATATTACTACTGAATATTTATGCTGATGACGAATGAGGACACAAGTGAAATATTCTACCACGAAGTCTTTCCTTGTAAATCGACTAAATGACGCTATGTCAAAACAACACCTACCATAAATCAAAGATTTTTAAGACCCGTATTTCTTGTTTCAACATGCTACCTGTTCAGCAGAACCACTAGTGAGAACAGGAATAGATTAATGTACACTGAGGAGAGCTGTCTTACCAGCCAAATGATAGAGCTGTAATTTAACAGTCCTATTATCATTAAATTAATTTTGACAGTACTGAAATATTATGTGTTAAAAATTCACACACTTAATACTAACTCCAGTGGTCACTGAGACAGGATAAAAAATAGTAGGGATCACTAAAATTGTTTCCATGCTAATGTAACATGTAACAGAAAGAGGACTGGATTTGTACCCAGGAAATCTGAGTATAAAATCCAGCGCTTCCATTTAGCAATCTTGTGATCTTGTACAAATTCTCTAACCTCTCAAGGACTCAACTTCCTCAAATGGTAAAATGAGGGGTTTGGATTAGTTGACCTCTAAGATTCCTTTCACCTCTAAATCTATGAGTCTATGATCCCATGTCAACATCTTATTTTTTAGCTATTTCTTTTAAAGGGGGAATCTCATCTTATATCTCTTATATCTTAAATGTTTTTAATGTTCCCATCACCTGATTTGGGAACTAACAATAGATTCTACTGATTATTTCCTTTCATTAATTTTAGGCCTTCAAGGATTCAAAGCAAATAAATCTCAATTTAGAATTTTTAGGAAACCTACAGAGATAAAATTTTTCCATTACAAAAACTAGAACAGAAACCTTTGGGAGAGAGCAATTTTTCTCGTAAGATTTTTGGGACTTCCTGTTGCTAATTAAGTGACATATCTATGTCTCACAAAAGTCTAAAACTTGTCACTCTGATTCAACACCATAATCCACAAACAAACTCCAATACAAGGCATCGTGAAAATCTCTTAGATGCAGGATATAAATTTCCTTGTGAACACACAGAAACAGACGTTTAAAAACAGCATGTAAGATACACATTTAAACATAAACCAAGTGTAGACACAAAGACAAAAAAAGTACAGTGGAGAAAATTACAATTATATATCTTCTTGATTTAATAAATGAAATTCCTGGATAATAAAAATAGGACAATAAAAGAGTTACCTAACAATTTAATTTTTAATTGAGAAAATACAACGATGCTGAGACAATTCACTGACATATGCACTAATCCACGATAAGAAAATTTAGCTTTAAAGTTGGCTTGAAAATACTCATTATAGTGCTGTAAAAATATATCTGTGAGAAAAAAAAATAGATCATGCTGCCCTCTTGTGCCAGATGGAAAAAAACAAAAAGGATTCTACTCATACAAGTAAAAAAAAAATACATATGAAACACAAAATGCCCTTAATTTCTAGATGACTTGTTGATGGCCTGACATGCAAATTATCTGATTATTACAATTCTAAAAGAACTGAACAGAAAGATGATGAATGGAAAGAAGGGTAGTGTAGAAGAGAGTCAAGATAACCTGGCTAAGTGATCTTGGGCAAAACTTCTGGCCTTTTAGGGCCTCAGCCTGTTCATCTGTAAAATCAAAGGTTGGAGTACCTGATTTCTTAGGAGTCACTCAATTTACTGAGTAGGAAAATGGAATGAAAGCAACATGGTGGAATTAAAAGATGTGCATTTTAGAAGACCAGGATCAAATCCTTACTGTTCCACGATACTTGTCATTCAGTCTCAATAAAAATAATGTGCCATCATTCCTATTATTCTGCTCAAGCTAGAACTTGGTTTAGGTATGAAGTGACTAGTCAACTGTAAAAATAGCAGGGGGTGGGGTGGGAGGAGAGCACGTTTGTATTTATTTACTTAACATAAATTTTGTTCGTGATATTCTCAAGACATAAGAAGCATTGTGGTAATGGATACTAACAAGAAACTTATGAAAGAAATTAAAGGGAAAAATGCATTTGCAACTGTGAGTTCACTAGTTGATTTGAGCTTTATTTCACACTTGTTTTATTTTGTTATTTATGAAAGATCACAAAGCAAACAAAGGAATTTAATTGCCCAGAAACGAAGAGAAAAGATGTCACTAAGTATAAAAGTGGATACAGATTTTGTGAATATTTGAGTTACTAGTATATGAGCAAAATTATGTAAAAAAGGAGAAACCAAAACCAAGAATCCAGCCCACATGAATTACTCAAGTCAGACCACTGGGAATAGGCATTCTCTTTCCCAAATGACATTTCCTAACATTGTTTAATGAAAAATAGTGATCTGTCCTCTCATTTATGCTTAAATCTCCTGACTTCACTAAAAAAAAGATTCACATTGAGTTTTCTTTGCCTCAGGGATGGAGGAGGAAGGAAAAAAACAGTACTAGGGGTAGAAGTTGCACTAAAAAACCCTTGAAGCTCACATAACCTCCACTCCATTCACTCGCCACATTTCCCACACATTCCATAATCTCCTAATTCCTCAAGGCTAGGCCAGCTGTACAAAGTCGAATGGTGTGCATGTCCTATTCTATCTGGGTATGAATCCTGTAGAAGAGCTAAAATTCCTCTATTGGGAAGTAAAGGAAGAAGTGATAGACTTCAAAAATTAAGACTTGTTCATTGATCAGGGCCTAAGGAAAGGTACACAGCTTTGGAAAACTGGACACCTAATCAAATTTAGATGAATCAGAGTATGCAATCAAAGACAGTAAGGAAATTGCAATGAATTTGAGAGTGTGTAGCTTTGAAATTACAATGGTAATTTCAAACAAAAGTTTGAACAATATTCTCCAATCATTTTCTAATGCTCAATTGAAAAAGGGATACTCCTCAAATTGAAATTATTAAATATTATATGGATTTAGGGTGAAATTCTGCTGTACAGATGCTGAAACACTGTAAGGTTCTGGGAACAGTTTATTTTTTTACATTGAAAACACCATCACATCTCATATTGTCAGGAAGAGCTGAAAGCTGCTTTCTTCATCCCAGTAAGATAGTAAACACTATTGTTTTCTTGCCTGCTTTGTATACTGACCTATCTAGAAGGTGAGATGACTCTAGTGAATATTTTAGAAATTATCAGACCACACTTACTCAAATAGGAAGCTAGGTGGGGCAACGGATAGAGCATGGAATGAGGAGTGAGAAAACCCTGGAGTTCAAATGCTGCCTCACATACTTTCTGGCTGGGTGAATTTACTTAAAAGGTCTATGTTTCAATTTCCTTATCAGTAAAATAGGTATAATAATAGTACCTATCTCACAGGGCTGTTCTGAGGATCAAATGATTTAACACAAGTAAAACACTTTGCAAACACTAACATACTGTATAAAAGCTATCTTATTATATGAGTACCCAGTGCTGGATGTTTTATCAGTCTGCTCAATGTAAAATCAACATTCACAAACAATAAATGTTGGAATAAAAGATAATTCTTCCTCTGGAAGGATCAAGACAATCAATGAAACTTTCTGCCAAAAACACCATAATCAAAGTATAAACGTTTTTTTCCCCAAAGAAGATTCTCCACTACTGGGTATTCACTTTTTAAAAAATAAAGTTATAAATTTGCTGTCATTCATAACAACTAGTGAACATTAGGTTTGACTTACCAATTGGATTTCTATCAAAGAATAATACTGGTGCTTTCAAAATGGATTCAAACATTCTGTTATGCAAAGTTTGCGAAGCATTCACAAGAACATAGAATACCAGGAGACTCCTCACTATTCCAAAGAGAACTGTAGCTACTGTTAATCCTAAAATTAAAGACGTAAATATACTTAGGGAAAATTTCTGTATTTTTCCAAACATTTTTAAATAAAAAGTACTTTTGGTTAGTTCAGGAAAACATCATTATTCAATTTATTCTGTGATATTTTAAGACACAGAAACAGTGTTCTATGAAACCAAGTGTCACTTAAATGAGAATTGATACCTTAATCACTTCATTATACTAAAAGACTATAGAAAGCACCCTCGGATAAACTGTTGAAATCAGAATTTCTTTATTTAATGATATTTGTCATGTACCTATGCATAAAATAATACTCATTTTTTTCCCTAAAGGAAATACTTCACCATATTCCCACTTCCTGAAGGTGACACTAAATAAATAATTTGGTGGTATGATAACAACAGGGAAAAAGAACAAGATTAAACGATTTTTTTTTCTCGTTTAAAGTACAAGTAAAATACCTTATAGTCTTGTTGCCAGAAAACCTATTGCCAAATATTAAATTATAATTTAATTTCATGTTTTAGGCAAACATTAGCTAAGTATTTTATAGTTTCTAAGAGTTTTTTTTACAAATAAGGATTAATAATAATGTACAAAATTTCACTGCATTTCACTTATTTATAAAATTTAAACAATTATATGTGTGATTTATATGCCCATGATGCACTCATAAATTAAACCTTCTTTCTCTTTTCTTTTACACTATGAATTTCCATGGCTAAGTAGAAGATTAACAAATAGTATAAAATCCTAAAATGTAATTTTTATAACATTTCATGATGTGACACATTTTTTCTGCATAATCAGCTCTAATCTTTGGGCCTCCATCAATAGATATCTTCTTTTTTCCTTCTACATAAATGTATTCATTTGTTTACAAATTCAGAAAGCATAAAGGATGTGGATTTCTTGGCAAAGTTAAAATTAGGAGCTCTTTTAAACATATCTGGATAAACTTTTGCCAAAAACTGGAAAAACACTGAAAAACTGGGAGCGAGGCTACCTTGTAAAACCTGTGTTGCATACACACATGCTAAGGTATGTGCCTTCATCAAAACAGAATGTATGTTAATAGAGTGAGGCAAATTTTAAATTAATCAAACAGTCTGGAAGGTGATAATACCATGATCTGTTGGTAAGAAAGAGAAGGAAACCAGTATTCCTAGACACAAGATTTTTTCCTCCCACTTAGCTTCACTCTTAAGTAATTATTGAAGCCCAAGAGATGAGCAGTATGGAGCTATAAGCTTTGCATACCTGTGAGGAAATAATGCTTTTTATTTTGGTTACTTTGCTTCCAGAGGATTGCATCCAGGTTAAATAAAAGCCAAGGTTTACTTAAACAGAATTGGAACAATCTGAAGGACAGGGTGAGGATCCGTTTCTAATCCCACTTGCCCATCCATATAATGATATAAGATTTAGCTAAAGCAACCTATTAGGAGAGACAATAGCCACAAATTTACGGTGGCTGACTTTCTGAATGCTCAATCCTGGTGTACCTTCCAAAATCCAGTACAGAGCAAATTAAGAGTCTTCATTCAACCTCTTTCTTCTAGTAGGTTTTTAAAATAATTATTCCAATTAATTCAGTCAGTAAATGAGACTCAGGCTGCTAATCTTTTTAAGACATTGCTGAATTACTCCTGAAAAACCTATTTACTCCAACTGGCTCATTGTGTGCACCTCAGACTTCCATGTAATAGAGCAAATGATTAAAATTTTACCTGCATAAGTTCCTAAATACCAGTTTAGATCTAGCTCCTTGGTTTCATTTCCTTTGATTCCATTTACAGTGACATTCAATTTACTCTGTTCATTTGCCCTATAGGAATGAAAAAGAAAAAAAAATAAAACTGCTGTTATAAATTGTATAAATAAAGAGATAGTTGTGAATCACAGGGGAAGAAGGAAATTAACCCCAAACTGAAGCTTCAACATTTTAACGTTGACTCATTCTCCTTTAATTATATATATTCAGATGTACATCCATTTCATAATTTCAATTTAAATCATGATTTTCAATTCTAAAAATAGTCTTGTATTCACAGTGTTACGGATCACACATGGATAGAGTCTATTATGGGTCACACTCCAGCAGCAACAACTTTAATTTTTCCAGAGGTAAACTAAGTAAGGATTAGATGAGAAGGTTGAACAAACTCCCCCTCAGCCCCTAACTCCTCTGAACAGTAAGGATATTGATGGATTTTGTGGTACTTCAATAACTCACCAGTAAGAAAGCCACCAATCCTGGAGGACATATGAAACCTTGAATAACACAAAATCAAACACCAAAGTTAGTACTACTCTAAAAATCTCATCCTTTAAGTACATCTTCTATGGGGTTTCAACAGCCTCCTTCCAAATCACTGTAGTATTGAACTAATATTTTAACCAAATTAGAATGTGAAAAATTATCCATATTATTTTATAATGGTAAAGTAAAACATTCCTTTTTAATCCAGATACTGTATTTGGTTTAATGAATAAAAAAAGCACAGGCATAGATATATTCCTCTAACCAAAAAAAGCCCCAGGTAAAATTGTAAAATAAAGAACTGTCCATCAGGACCAAACCCGACACACAACCCTCTTACTGACCTGTGCCAAAATGTTGAGGAGTATAAGCAAAACGATGACAAAGCAGTTCGCTCCAGCTGCAAAATAATTCCGGTAGGTCTTAAAACCTATTGTTCCTGCAGAACGGCTCTCTTCAGGTAGGGCAACAGGTACATCCTCAGTCTATGGGGGGAAATTTTTTAAAATAACAAATATCTAAGTACAATGGAGGACAAATCAAAGTTAAACTAGAAAAATAAGCAGAAGGTAATAAAATCAGCATAAAGTGAAGCAAACACGCAGAGATAAAGGGAGCATCATGGACTTGGGATGGTACTGGATATAGAGCTGTCAGAGAAGCTGACTTCAAATTCTGTGCTGATTTCTGCTGCTGTTCTGATGAGGACGAACTAATCTGGGTCCACTGAAAGCTGGAGGGCCACTATTTGATTCTGTAGAGGTTTTTTTTAAAAGTATAATTGGAAACATATGGCCTCTGATGTTCTGTGATTTTTTAAATAATTTGATTGTCCCAGTCAAGTCACTAGAAGTTCATAAAATGGGGGAGAAGAGCAAGATATTATCTAAGGTATAAATACTACGAGCCCTACTTTTTGGGGTGCTGTAGTGAAATAATGAAATCCTTCTCAGGTAACAGTAATAATATTAGTCACAACTAATTTGCATTCACCTATTATTTGTGGTTTACAAAACTACAAACCATAACCCTGTAAGATAGGTAGTCGACCACATGGAACATCTACATAACACTTGTTCATTCATTCATCACATAATCGAGGAAAGAAGCAAGTATTTGATAAGGCTTCTATCATGCCTAGCTCTGTACTAAATAGTGCAGAAAAAAAAGGTGGATGTATTTCCTTACAAATCTTAGAGTAGTTTACATCTGTAGAGAAAAGACAAATATAACACGAAATGACTAGAGACACTACACAAGTTACAGATAATTTGAGGGAAGAATTAGCACAAAATCAGTTGTGTAAGAGGAAAATTCTGGGAGAAGTCTTGAAAGAAAAAACAGTCATGGTGGCAGACGGAATGTAATAACATTCCAGATTTGGGGAACAACATGGGAAAATATTTGGAGGCTGAAAAAAGCAAGACAGGTGGTAATCAGGAAGAAAAGCAATCTGGTTCACGTTAGAGAAATATGAAGTTGGTACAATCATGTAAAGAGAGTTAACATACAAAGAGGGTGGAAGAGACTGATATTCAGATGTGTTCTGAAAGGCAACAGAAAACTTATTTTACAATCAAAGTTCACTTGCAACTTTTTCCATTTTCACTTTTTGTGGTAAACTTCATTTTTAAAAACTTTTTGATTAAAGTTACTAACTGGAATGATAATATTCCTATATACAATCTTATTTATTGCTATTCTCACATGTGTTCTGTAGCACAGGCTTTTCAAAATGAAACACTTGTATCTTATGTTATGGGAACTGTTTGGCAGTATGAGAACTCACTGATCAAGAGACAGTACTTAAGTTCTTTGCTACTAAATAAAAATAGCAATTATAAATAGTCTGATCTATGTGGTAGCATTGACCTTCTGGGGGTATAGCAGTGGACATGGCAGCGGAATCTCTGGGTTGAAGGGTATGGTATAGACAGTAAAATCCCATTCTTCTCATAATTCTAAAATGTTTTTCAGAACAATTGGACCAATTCGCAACTCTACAAACAGGGCATCCATGTTACCCTCCAACAATGGCTATTCTCATCTTCTGTTAACTCTGACAAACCACTTGGAAGACAAATGCAAACTGAAAAGTCCTGTATGTACCCAGTTATTCATAGCAGCATCTTTTTGTGGTAGCAAAGAACTGGATGGCCACTGACTGGGGAGATGAACTGTGGTGGTGTGAATGTAATGGAACATCACTGTGTTGTAAGAAACAATGAACATGAACATAGAGAAACATGGAAATATTTGTGTGAACGTATACAATGACTAAAATAATGCAAATAATTAACACTAAACAATAGAAACTGAATGCTATGAAGTAATAATAACCAAACTTTCTCAAAAAAGAGATATGAGAAAAAAACCTTCCCCTGCTTCTCTGAAAAATTAGGGCCAAGAGGTACGGAATAACACATGGAATAACTTTTCTGATGTATTGGCTGTTAGTCTATTCACTTTTTCTTTCTTTTTTCTGTAAGTTATTATACAGGATGACTATCTGGAAGGGACTGGGAGTGGGAAATGTAAGTGACATAAAACCAAGTATCAATAAAATTTTATTTTAAATGAGACGGCAGTTAAACTGGTACTTTACATCACTGTGAGAGATTAAATTATCTGTCTTCCAAAAAACCTGGAGAAGGGAAAAGAATGAAACAAACTGGGAAAGGTCAGGATAAGTACATACATTTTTGAATGAACATTTCAAAATCTGTCACAAATTTATTGACTGCTATGTCAAGAGCAAGAGGGGAATACTAAGGAAACTAAGGACACAGCACTAAAGGACTTGCTAAGACAGTACAGACAGAAACAGAACTTGGCAGACCAAAAATAAACGTACAGATAATTTAGTTCAAAACTGCTGAGGAAGCATCAAGTGCAGAAATGAACAAAGATAGATATTTGGTGAAAATCAATCACAGAAGGCTTCATGGGGAAAATGTGACTGTGACATTTTGCTGGAAGCATACTGTAAATTCCTGATAGGCAATTATTCCAAAGAACAATTTTGTAAACAAATGCCCTCAAGTCCAATGCCAATAATACATATGTTACCTTCCATTGTAGATTATCCATGTAACATCCTCTGACCATTAGCATGGTAAGTAGGTTAGCTCAGCTGCCTCAATGAAAAGGATGTTTACCAACCTCACGGTTTGTCGCTGTTTTTGAGATGAGCATCTTGAAAATTGTAAAAACAATACTATGGACATGTGAGCTGCTATTGTTGCTAGAAGTTGATATATTTTCCTTTCCAGTAGACAGACAGATGATGGTTAGAGAGTTATATAGATAATAAATGGATATAAGATAAATGGAGAGTGGATGGATAGAAAATTATAAAGAATGGATAGAGAGCTAGATACATAACAGAGATGTAAACAGATGAAGGATGGATAGATAAATGAAGTATGGATAGAAAGCTAGATAGATAATAGATAAATTTATAGATAGCGGATGAATAGAGATGAAATTGATAGATAAGTACATAGGATAGATGGACAGACAGATAGTAAATATATAAATGGTGGACAGATAGAGAGAGATTGACAAATAAGTAGATAGAGGATGGATGGATGGATAGATATAGATACAGGTGCATGTAAAAACACATTTTTGACAACTGGGTAAAATGGCATGGATCTCCTGGCCCCACAAGAGGCCAGAAGAACCCTTTAATTTACAGGCAACAAGCAAATAATGAAAAATAAGATGCCAAGGAATATTCCCTACTGATGTATTATGGGCAACAAATGGAACTACTTTTTAGCTACGAACTCTGGATCAAGTTATCTTCTGAAGGAAGGAGGCTAGCTTTTTTTTTTCACTTAACAAGGTTTTTCTTTATCAGATATGAAAACCAATTTCTCATTGTTGTCCTGGACTACAAAGCTTTCAGAATTTTTTTTTAAATATGTCTGTTGGAAGAATTTCTTTTGAATGAAAATATAGCAGCAACCATCTAGATTTAAAAAGTATTGGATAATCTGGAAAAATAAACCAAAAACCAAATCCAAAACTTTTAATTTCTTAAATCAAAACTGGACCAAATAGTAGGTTGACTTCTTAAAGTTCTACTTGAATCTGATCCCCAAGGCCCTGTACTGAACTATTTCAGGGTCAGAGATGATTCACAGAGCTGACCTGTGCCACACATCCTCAACACCAACGTCGTTGTTTCCTCTCCCACTCCTATAGTTCTGTCAAAGGAAAGCTCTATAAATAGTGAGAAAAACTTGAAACTAAAGAACATACTGTGGGAAAAGTGGTGTCAGCAAGCAGAGAGTAGACAAAGGAGACAGACAGTGAACTGTGCCAATTTAACAGATGACGTGATATCCAAGAATTCCAGGCACAGAAAGCGAGTGAGTATATGTGCAGATTAGCTCAGGTTTATCAGACAACTCACTGCTGGTTGCTCAGCTGGTCCTTCTTTCAACGAATGCTTGGAAGATTGCTGGGACCACATGGAAGACTCTGAGAAGGAGCGATCCCTCGGCAAGGGAGTTTCTGGTACTTGAGATTGCTCTCCTTCTTCATTTTCTGTCTTTAGGAGGGAACCAAAATCTATTCCAGACTTTTGGAACTCGGTGTAAGTACCTTTTTCCATCACTTTCCCCTAAAATTACAACAACAAAAAAACAAATCTTAAGGGGAGTAAATCTATATTTGTTTATTCCACCAAAAGAAGTTGACTAAAACATAGCTTTGATCTTCTCCAGAGAAAAGGCTTTCACTTTTAGAACATCCATTCCAGGCAAGTATCTAGGATAGCAACCATTATGGGTCTAGAACTGCAGCAAGTACTATGGAAGACTTGGAGAACACAGGTTAAAAAACCAATCAGATAATCCAAGGCAATACAGAATAAAGCACTGAAATGAATATAACAGAATAACGAGGCTCAAAATATACACTGATCTGATTAAATGCAACAATTACTTCACATCTACGTGCAAGGTACTCCAACAAGCACTAGGTGGTATACAAAGAAATGCAAAAGCGTGGCAAGGTGAATATGGCATTTTAACTTGGAAGCAAGATGATCTCAGTTCAAATCCTGGCTCAGACACTTAGAAATTTCATGACTTCTGGCAAGTCATTTAAGCTTAGGATCTAAGTTTCTTCATCTGTAAAGTGAAGGGTGTTAGAATTATTAACCTTTAAGGTTTCTTCCAGTTCTTAAAGGTACTATCCAACAATAGTGGAAGGAACTTGTAATCCACTTGGAGAGAGAAGACATCTAGTGCTATGGGCATTCAGGAAAGAAAGAGGGTCCCATGTTCCCTGGATTTCCTAAAGAAGGAAGGGCTTAAAGAGAAAGAGAGGATAGATTGGACTAGTAGAGAAAGGAAGAGGAATAGTGAGACAAAGGCAGAGAAGATGGCAGTGAGGGAGGAACAAGAATGCCATTTGTAACACAATTTTTTCAACATTTAAGGGTATCTGTTCTAGGCACTGATTTAAACAATGATTATGTCAGGTCTAGTACTAGTAATATTTACAAAATGTTTTGTGGTGACAAATGCCTTATAACTACTATCTCATTAAATGTTTATAACAACCTCATGAAACAGGCAGTGCATTATTAGTCACATTTTTATAGATGAGGATACCATGAATCAGAAAGTATCCCTCATCCGTGTTTCCCCTCATACTTCCCCAAACAACAGACCTACTGAGTTTCCCAGAGAATTCAAACCCACTCCTACTTCCAAGTCCAGAGCTCTTTCCACTATCTTTAAACTTATAAATTGCTCTACAACTTCCAGAGATTTATAAATATCAACCTGACAGTAAGAGTATCCATGCCCAGGGCTGGCAGTTTAATGGAAAGAATGACAGATTCGTCACTGGAAGGCATGGGTTCAAGTCAAGTTGTGTGATCTTGGACAGTCAGTTTTCATCTTTTAGGGATTCAGTTTCCTCATCTGTAAAACTGCTGAAGTTAGATTATATGATCCTAAGTTCCTGGGACCTCTAAATCTCTGCTGCTAAGTATTTGAAGCAGAACTATACCAATGTTTGAAATACAGATGTAATGGATTTGAAAAAATCAAGGAAAAAGCATGTGAAAATTTTCCCTAAATTCCTATTACACCTATGGACCATATTCTTTCTATGACAGAACAGAGTCTAGTTCTAATAAAAGATAAGAAATCCTATTCAAAAAAATATACAAAAGTCAAACTTCATGGTGTGGGCACTGTATCATTTCATGGAACATCTTTGTTGAGGGAAGGAGTCAGTGATAGTAAATGAGCCATCAATGCATGAACAGCAAGTTTGACCTTGAAGTTGGTGCAAGTTCTAAATTAAATTGGGTTCAATGATTCTTTAGGGAAATGGCTCGCTTACTCCTAATTATGAAAACAAATGTTTTGACCTAAAATAGACTATAAGTAGAATAATAAAAGTTTGTTCTTTTAAATGAACTGATTTATCTAATATAATTAATTGTGCAATAGGCACTGAAATCATAGCTAAATCAATTTATAAACACTATCTCATTTGAGTCTCATAATAATCTTGTGAGGCTATTACAGATATTATCCCCATTTTACAGATCAGAAAACTAAGGCTGAGGAAGGTTATCCATTATCACACAGCCAGTGTCAGAAGAGATTTGAACTAAGGTGTTCCTGACCCTAAATCCAGTCATTGCTGCAGCACACCAGGCTGTTTCCTTTTCACCCTAGACTTGTGTCTTCATGGGCCCTCCAATTCAGCCAAACCAGTTTCCCTTCTCCTTCTAGACTAACACCTTAAGGTTCTGCCACTGTGTTTCTGCTCATGCTGCTTCACCTATATGGAATGACCTGTCCTCTCCAGTCCACCCATCCCAACTCTTCCATCTTATCTGTTAAACCATTCCTAGAATATCCAATTTAAAGAATCTTCTTCCTCCTCTGAAGCCCTGGAGGAAAATTAAAACGGAATAATTCCTTTGGCAACTAATTATGCAGGCCTTGTGAGAAATAGCTCTTCTTTCATTGGAGTGCGGTGGGATGGGGTTGTTATTTGAATATGTTGTCATTATTTCATTTTCCACACTTAGGTTTCAACTTCCCAACTAGACTGTAATCTTCTGGACACCAGGTACCAAAAATTAGGCCTCTCTGTAACTCTCCTGGCACCAAAACAGTACTTTATACATGATCTCCAAAAACATTTGTTGATTTGACTTTTCATCCAAACAGTAGAGTGCACATGATAAATGACATCTTATAACCTCAGCCTGACATGATCCCATTTACTCAAAGTAATGTGGAAAGGCCCTAGAAGAACACGAACAAAGTAAAATTTCTCATTACAAAGGGAAAAATTACTAAACTTAAAGAAGAGCTGGCTTCAAAGTTTGATTTGAATATTGAGTACTTATATGTTCTTGAGAAAAGCATGTAACTTCTCCAATCCTCAGTTTTCCCCCAATTAAATAAGGAGGAATGGATAAGACAAGATGCTCCTCTAAGGTAACCTTCCAGCTCCAAGTCTACGATCCTAGAAGCACAGCTAATATAGAACATTACAATTTCTAATAGATACTTCTTAACACTTTCAATCCACATGCAGCTACCCCTATACCCTGAGATGGATTTTATTTCCATTTTCCTATTCTTCTGTTATTAGCATATTAAGCAACTCATGTCTTATTATATTTGACAGTCTTGCCACATCGCTCTCATCTCAGTACTTTGTACTGTCCAGGATCCCCTGCTTAAAATACACTTCCTCCTCTCTTCTTTTAGGACATAACTCAAGTACCACCTTTTACACAAAGCAGTTCCTGAATCTCACAAATTATATTTATTTTACATTATTTGCATTAATTCTCTTAATATTTATTTAGCATGCATATTTGTACATATACCTGTTTAGTATATAGCTATATAAACCCACTGAATGTTTATTCAGTATATATTTATATATATATGTACCTCTTGTATTCACCATTAAAATGTATGCTTCAATGTTTCATTCATGAATTTATATCCCCTACTTGCAAACTGGTGGGTGCTTGACAAATAAGCAGGAGTTTAAAAATACTTGTTGATATAAAAGTACCACTTGATTATCATGTACAGATATGTCTGGCTCTTACAAGTCAATCAAAACATGTACTACCTGGGCATATGCTCTCCAGTCGACACTCCCAAGTAGAATATTTAATAAGTATTCATTAATCACCTTCATTGATCCATCCATCCCCACTTGCTATCACGCCATATCTTTCCTCTTTTTGTGGCTAAATTCTTTAATAAGGCCAATCACAATACATGCTTCCATTTCCTATCCCCTCACTCTCTTTTGACTCTCTACAGTTTGGCTTCTGATATCATCAATAGCCAAAACTTCAATTTCTAATGTTACTAACAATCACCTAACTGTCAAATCCAATGGCTTTTTCTTAGTCTTCACCCTTCTTGATCTATCTCCAGCCTTTGAGACGTGATCATCCCCTTCTCCTTGATATCTCTTCTCTCCAGGTTTTCTTGCCACTATCCTCTCCTAGTTCTCCTCCTGCCTGTCTGATCATTTTTCCTCACTCTCCTTTGTTGGATCTCTATCCAGATCATGCCCACCAACCACAAGTGTCTCACAGCTCTCTGTCTTGGGCTCTCTTCTCCCTCTATATAATTTCACTTGATCTTATCAGCTCCTATGGATATAATTATTACGTCTATGCTGATGATTATCACACCGATTTATCTAGCTCTCACCTCTCAGTATTCTCACCCAGGTTCCCAACCTAGGCGTCTTCCTCAATTCTTCATTTTCTATCACCTGCCCATATTTAATCTGTTGCCAAAATCAATCAATTTTACCTTTATAATAGCTCTTCTACATGCCCCCTTCTCTCCTCTGACCACCCTGACCACCTCATGTCCTCACACCTGGACTGTTACAATAGCCTGTTGAATGGTTAAAGAACCACAAAAGTCTCTCTCCCTATTCCAGTATATCCTCAACTCAACTGTGAAAATGATCTTCCTATAGTGAAGGTCTGCTTAGGTCATCAAAAAACTCTATGGTGTTTGCTCACATCCAAGATTGAATACAAAATCCTGTTTGATGCTCAAAGCCTTTCATTACCTGCCTGTCTCCCTTCCTGGTCTTTTTATACCTTTATGTTCCCATTATGTACTCTCGGATCCAGTGGCAGTGGCTTTCTTGCCAGCTCTGGGCTTTTCCACTGGCTGTCCTCCATGAATGGAACGCTCTTCCTTCTCATTACTGCCTCCTAGCTTCCCTGGCTTTCTTCAAATCTTAGCTGAAAATTTACTTTCTGCAAAAAGCCTCTCTTTCTGTATATGTGTGTGTGTATATATGTCTGCGTGTATATAAACTGTTTAAACATAATTGTTTGCACGGTGATTCCCCCATTAGAATGTGAATGTCTTGAGAATAAGGATTTTCATTTACCCTTCTTTGTATCCCCAGTACTTAGCAAAATGCCTGTCATATAGCGAACAGATGCTTAATAAATGTTTATATTAACTATGTGCTAGGCACTGTCCAAAGTTCTGAAGACATAAATGCAATATACGAAACAATCCCTCCAGAAATCTTATACTTGGGAATAGACTGCTCAACCCACCATAACTTCCCCTGTGTCTCCTAATAGCGTTGGGAGTTATGAAATCAGGGGAAAATGATTAGACTGAGAGACAAGAGACCTTGGATCTGAAGCAAATCATTTGCCCATTCTAGGACCATTTCCTTATATAAAAACCAATGAAACATATATAAGTTACTTATATTCCTATAAGTACATTGCTATAGCACAAGATTCTATAACTGTAATATTGATGAGGATATTGTAAAATCAAGGCATCTACAAAAAAGGCATAACAAGTACTTATTATTTACCAGTCAGTAGTAAAGGAATCTGCATATTGAAAGTGAACAAAATACAGTGTGAAATCTGTGTGGTTATTTCAGTTGGCAACACTGGGAAACCATCATTTTACATGCTGTTCCTTCTCCTAGTCTCTTAATATTTTCCACTGTTGCCCCCTCGTGATGCAGAGGCAAACCTAGATGCTTGGAGGCAGAGAGGATTTAGGACCTATGACTGGACAGGATTCCTACAATGTATTAATAATGAAATTTCTAGAGAAATCTTTGATATTTTTAAGATCACAAAAGACTGTAAAACTGGATATAATGAACAAATCCATTGAACATTACAATAAATATATTTTTAAAATAATAACAGTTTAATTTTTTTTTTAATAATGTGGAACATGACTACATATCCTAGTTCCAATCTGAAATATGGAGCCTGTTCAAGTTGTTATGGGGGAAAAAGGAAGGAAATAAAATGTTCAGCTCAATTTACCCACCAGTAAAAATATAACAGTAAATTACTATAATACTGTGGTGGGGAAAAATTCAACAGGTCTCCTTTCTGAAATGATATTTTCAGCACAGGACTCACTGTCACAACTTGTTAATGTTTGGAATATAGTAACAACCAACATTTTTTGAGGACTTTATCACTGGTAAGGACTTAATAAGAATAACCAGATTTCCTCACCACATCAGATTTTTAAATGTCTTAATAAATGCATTTGGTTTATTCTATTACTGCCTGTGAATCTGATATCAAAGATCAGAAGAGCCAGATATATTCTACAGCTACTACAAAATACCTTCAAAAGAATAGACAGATTAGGTATTCAAAGACTACAACATGCCAAATAATTTCCCTTTAATTCATTTTTCTTTCACCAAAGTCCTCTTTCATTATTACACAGTGACACAGAGATGACAGTGCCCACAGAACACAGGCTCTGATAGGATCTACCAAGCTCAAAAAGGCTTGACGAACAGGCCCTGAAACAAAAAGAGGAACTCATACTGAAAGAAATGCCTAGCTAAATTTGAAAGAGGCTCTGTACCAAGATGGCCACCAGGTGATGAATTCCTCTAGGCACAATTCATGAAGTTCACCTGCTAAGCATACTCATGGCACAGCTGTATTTGGTTCAACAGGAAGAAGATCCCATGCTAAGGAAAATCATGGATCTTTTGAAGCACTAAAGTAAACAGATCAGGTTTGGAGGAATCATAGCACCCTCAATTTTTAAAGCCAGAAGTGACCTTAGAGGACATCTAAGAAAACACCCTTGTTTTATACCTGAGGAAACTGATGCAGAGACATTGGTGAAATACTGAGGACCACACAGCCAGTAAATGTCCTATGTAGGACTTGATCCAAGGTCTTCCTGGCTCCAGGTCCAGGAGGCCTCTAGTACTATGACACATAGACAAAGAAAACTAACAAAAAATTTAATAGAAAATTTTTTAATGACTTACATCTTTTAATATCAGAATCTGGGATGCATCCTGGAGGTACTGTAACTGGTGAGTCACTAAAATCCTGATCTTCTCATGCAAAGTTTGGCTAATACAGCTGGAAAAGTCAAAGATACAGGATATGAAAACAAGGTAAGAGGAACATACAAAATTTAGCAAAGTATAACAAAGCAGCAATGCTCTGAATGACATAGTAAAGAGTTAATATTAGAATCCATACCAGCTCAATGTGAATGCCTTTTTTAATAGAATGGACTTTCTACAGAAATGGGCATTTTAAAGTTCATGTACCGTAGGCAGCCCAAACTCCAAATGTTCTTTCTCTATGTTGTCTCTCTCCCATGCAAGAAATATCCTTCCACTTTACCTCAGTCTCCTAGAATTCCTTGTTTCCTCAGGCTAACGATCGACATCCATCCTTTGCTGATACCCCAAGCTGCTTGTGCTTTCCTCTTACAAATTTTAACAATTATTGTGCCTATGTTTCATATACTTATTTAAATATATGTTGTTTTTCCTGACAGAGGGAAACTCTTTTGAGGATAGGAACTATTATATTTTTGAACTTTGCATCCCCAGGTACATGGCACATGGTAACCATTTAATACATACTGGTTGACTAGTTGATGTCCAAAACAGAAATCATTATCTTTTCCCTTCAAACCTAGTCCTCTTCTCAAATTTGCTATTTCTGGGAAAGGCACCAACATCATTCAGTCACCTAAATCCAGAATCTCTGTGTCATCCTCAGCTCCTCACGGTACTCACCCTGCAAATCCATGCAGTCGCCAAATCTTATTAGTTCTAACTAAAAAAAATAACATCTCTTACATCTCTGCTTTTTGTCTCTCACACAACAGAAAATAGCAAATATTTCTAATTATATGCCAACTGTCATAGGAAAAAAATATAGTCTGCTGCAAATGACTTGTGAATAAGGATTCAAATGAAGGCTATAGAATACAAGAAAAAGACATGAGTCTGCCATTTATCCCCTGCACTAGAATGGTGCCTGGTACATGGCAGCTCATTAAGAATAGTTACTGATTAATGTAGCAAGAATGAGAAATGGGCAGCCTTGGTATAACTTTAGTACCCTCAAAATGATCTGGGGGACGAAGGAAAGAAAGGAGGTAGGGAACAGAAAGGGAAAGAAAAATGAAAAATGGAAGGAAGAACTCAAGAAAGGGAGGGATTCTACTTTTTAAACTAAAATTTTATGCTTCAGCATAAACTGAATTGGTATCACATGATCTAAATATTCTGGGAATACATGAATTACCCACTCATTCTCCATGCCTTCAAAAGATATTAATAACTGATAAAATGTGGGCATCCTCAGTAATATACAATTAAAACTTTCACAACTTTAAGTGGACATGTGACAGAAGTAAAGGCAGCTAATGACAAGCGAAAGCAAATCTGTTTCATCTTTAAAACAAAACATTTCTGAATGACAACAAAACCACCATCTTTTATGATACATTGTTCAATCCAATTTTCTAAATCACTGAAACCATTCTCCAGTTGCTGTTGAGCGATTTTACAAATTACATTCATGATCTCAGTCCTAAGTTCCTACAAAGAATGTGGTTTTGATTAGCAAACAAGAGCTGGAACATGCTTATTTTTATCAAGTGTATATCTAAAGTTATTAAAGCTTAAAGTTGCTCAAGAACTTTATAAATACCCTGTCTATTCATAGATATACAGAAAAGGCTTTTGGAAGGGCATGATAACACTAAGCCATTAAGGTGCCTGCCTTGGATCCAAGATTGATCTTTCAGACCCATACATACATTTCTATGTATGTATGTAGGTCAGGCAATTTGAGTTGTTTTCCTGATTGCAGTAATAAATTTGTTCTTAGCCAGTCACACTGTGGAATGAGGTCCGTTCCTTATGATCTAAGCCTTAGATAATAATCCTTAATAAAAGAATTTGTTCTGTAAAACTTGGACTCAGTCAAAAGGCTTCAGCCAAGGACCTAGAAGGCCACATGTGGCCTTGAAGCCACAGGTTACTCACTCTGATTAAAGTCCAAGGTTTGCAGTGCTCTCTCTCTAAATCTCAAGGAACTTTTACTTTATCACTTGGCTACATAAAATCATTAATGGTTTCCTCTTTGCATCTGAGGCCCTCCGCCACCTGGCCTCGATGTGCAATTCATTATTAAATTTAATATATTCTTAAGCATCTGCCTGGGGCATTGAACAGTGTTAAGACTTGACCAGAGTCACACAGTCTATATGAGACAGGACTAGAACCCAGGATTCCTGCGTCTAAGATCAGTCTTCTATCCACCATATTTCACTGTCTCCCTAGGACCAAAAACTGGAAGAGCAACTTATCAATTTTGGTAGTAGGAATTTTCTCAACATGAATTTCCTATACCAATAAAATCACAGGACCAATCTAATCCAGGAAGCCACAGCAGAGAGGACAGAGAACTGGAGTCAGAGCCAGCCAGACCTGGGCTCAAGTCCTGCAGCTGACACAGACTAGGTGAGTGAACCTTGAACAAGTCATTTAACTTTCTATGTCTTCTTTAGTATTATGGTATACATAGCCTTACTGTACATAGTATATATAGCATTATTATAGTACATATGATATATAATAGATATTATAGTATGTATATGTTTGTATATTGTACCACATATTATAGTATAATGTATAGTATATGGAGTATTACTATAGCATTGTATATTATAGCATTCTTTAGTACTATAAATTCAATTTCTCACACTGATGTATATCTGTACAGGTCTTATTCATAAAACGTCTCTAGTACACATACAAACAACACATGTCAACACAAGACAACATCTTTTCTTCACATAACAAGTATGTGTTAAATATAAAATTTGAACACAGGTCTTCTTGACCTGATGCCAGTTCCTAAAATAGACTCTGTGTGTGTGTGTGTGTGTGTGTGTGTGTGTGTGTGTGTGTGTACAAACACATCCTTCTTTCTAGAAAAACTCACAGTCATTTTACAACCTTGCCAGTTACTGCCCCCCTCTTTTGTTTCACATGACTTTCCCTCCTTTAAATGGCCTGTCTTTGCCATTGTACCAGTCTGTCCTGCACAAAACCTTTTGCTTGGTTCCCAGATCTCGGCATCTCACAGTGATACCTCTTTGTTCTTTAGCACTTATGGGCTAGTGATTTTGGAACTTATCAAAAAATGGTTGTTATAACTGTTTTCATATCATACATGTATTGTCTTTACAATGAGTTCCTAAAGTTTAATTAAAATTAAAGTACCAAGCACTGGAGACACAAAGATAAACCATGCCCCTGCCTTCAAAGTGCTTGCATTTTACTGAGGGGATACATCATTTATGTAAATAAGTAAATGCAAAAAGGGAAAGGATGAACAACAGGGATACTAGGAAAGGTTTCAAAGCAGAGATGACTCTTGATCTGAATCTTGAAGGAATAAGAGGAAACAAGAAGAAAGGAAGGAGCGATGACCTCTGCAAATAAAAGGAGATGAGAGAAGGCAATCCAATTCGGAGAACAACTCTTAATTCGGTTTGGATTGCAAAGCACACAAAGGGGGTAAATCATATCAAATGAGGTAATACATTAAAAGCACTAGGCAAATCTTAAATTACTAAGTAAATGCTCTCAATTAATTATTAACATGGAATAAATTCTGGGAAAGTCAGGAGGACTTTAAATGCCAAGCTGATGAAATTGTATTATGTTTTATTTTAGAGTTAATAGGTAGCCACTGAAGATTTTTGAGCTAAGGAGTGATATGATCAGACCCATGCTTCAGGAAGACTATTTTGGAAGTTATGTGAGGACTATAGGGCAGGGGGAGTCTAGAAATGAGATGAACAATTAAAGGATTATTTTAGTAGGCCAGTCAAGCAAGGGATGAGGGCCATGGAGGTGGCCATCTGAATAAAGAAAAGGGGACAGATGCAGGAGATACTGAGGTTGTTTGGGGGGATCTGTGATGTCATGAATTTAGACAACTCCTGGAAAAGATCTCTCTCTAGTATTACAGACGGACACTCCCATCTAATTTATAGTCTTACAGAGATACCTGGAGCATTGAGTGATTAAGTGAACTCCTCAGGTTAAAAAAAGCAAGGCTGTGGGACCTGAATGCAAAGCCACTGCTGACTATCATAAGGTGTGGGCTCTTGCAAGGGAATTTATGGAGGAAGAACTGAAAAGACTTTGTGACTGATTAGCTATTTAAAGGAGGGAAAACTCAAAAATGAATATGAGGTTACAAATCTGAATCACTGAGAACATGGCAAGACTCTTCATGGTAAAAGGAAGTCAGAAACAGGGATGGATTAATAAAAGTTGATGAAGGATTCTGGTTTGAACATAACAAGTTTAAGATACCAATGACTGATACAAGTAAAGGTATTCGAAAGGTAGTTACTAAGGCAGGACTGGAGTCACACATACGGAAATAGTTGGTGAAGATAGAAGAATGAGTAAGACTGTTATGGAAATAAATATAAGAGGAGGAAAAAAGCCAATTTAAGGGAAGAACCTTGTAAAATACCAAAAATTAACAGATCAGGAAGAGTTTAAGGAGACAGTAAAAAAGATAGTGTTAAAAGAAGTTAAAAGGATAGGAGAGGCAGCATGGACAGTCTTTCTAAAACCAAGGGAAGATAGTTTCCAGAAGAAGGGGAAACTTAACAATACCAATTGTTCCAAAGATGTCAAGCAGGATGGAGACTGAGAAATGGCCACAGTTTGGTGGTCAGCAAGGCACTGGTGCCCTCTGAAGTAGCTGCTTCAGAAGAGTGACAGGTAGAAAAGTCAGACTGCAAGTAGTTGAAGGAGGAGAACGGAAGGTAGTAATGAAGAAATGACCATCTCAGGCATTAAGAAGTTTTCAAATTGTTAAGCAATGAAGGGAAGGAGAGAGATGGGATAGCATTTAGTTGGAAGAGTATTGGTGGTATCATAGCATGTTTTCATAACTTACTCTTGCTCCAGTTACAAGGATAAATGGAAAAAAATTATCATTTTAGTAATTTATCCTCATTCCAGTTAAAAGCTGAAGTGGAACAAATTCATTATTTTACTCCTGAAGTCTACTGATTTTCCTTGGCTATCACTTTCTCGTTTTTTAAAATAACATTTTATTTTTCCCTGAATTATATGTAAAGACAATTTTTAACACTTATTTGAAAAAATTGAGTTCTGTATTCTCTCCCTATCTCCCTCCCTTCTCCCTTCCTGAGACAATAAGAAATTTAGGTTATCATTTTCTTAAATGGTAAAGAGATGAAAAAATAAGTGATGTGTCGTATGTTAGGCCACAACTAACTTAAGTTAGGTCAGAATGACACCTAAACGTAGAATCTATTTGCCCCCTAAGTTATACCTTTTCCAGCTTAAAATAAAGAGGAAACAAATCATTATTTGCCATCATATCATCATCCTATAGATCTCCTAAAACAAAGGCATGTGTTTTCCTTTTTTAAATGCAATCACATTAAACAGAATGTTACCCAAATTTACTCTTAGAAAATCACTGGAATCTAATACAAAATATTTTCAAAACAAAAACTTACTAGTCAAACAAGTGCCTTCCAACCTCTGCATCCACTGCACTAAGAGGATCATCAAGGAGATATATATCTGCATCTTGATACACAGCTCTAAAAGAATCAAGAGATATCACACTCAACAACATAAACATGATTGCCTTTTGCCTAATTCATGGCAACAATTAAAAAGTATTTATAATATTCATAAAATCAAAGTATTTTAAGATCTGGGAACAAGTTCTAGTTCAACCTTTCATCTACAGAAAAACAAACTGAGGCCCAGAGAGTTGAAATGACTTGTCTAAGACCTGAAATCAAATGAAACTATTACTCGAATTCCCTGGCTCCTTGTCTGCTCCTCTTTCTATGATAATGTATCACCTATAATCCCTATTCCAAGAAATAAAGCCAGAACCATAGCTGAAGTAACAGCACAAGAAAGAAAATGTGGTACTGGGTAAAGAAAGCTTGCCACAGCATCAAGAAGAAATGGGTTTAAATTCCTTCTCTGATACACAAGACATGTGACCCTTCATCTCTCACAATCCCAGTCTTAAAAAACTTAAATTGGAGAATATGTGCCTATTTCCACTGACAGAAGTTTCTTCATTCAGAGTCTCCTACAGTGCTGAAATCATAGCTGGGAGCCAAAGAAAAACTGCTCAAGTATCATTCACCTTGCTAGATTTATTCTAGCCTTCTGTCCTCCACTTAGTGTAGCGCCCCGATCACCTATCACAGTTAGGTCTCCATCTTCCAAAAGCTGCAAATCCTATGAAAAAGAAAAGAAAAGAATTATACATTTAGGGAAGGAGAAGGGAATAAGCATTTATATAGTGCTTACTAGGGATTAGACACTGTATTGATCCTCACAAAAACCCTGTAAAGCAAATGCGACTATTTTCCTTATTTTACAGTTGAGGAAACTAAGGCAAACTGGGCCAAGGACACACAGCAGCACAGTCAGGATCTGAATCCCAATCCTGACTATTTCCCCTGCTTTTCTCATGATTTACCAAGAAGCAACCTATGTCAGTAGATGGAGATTCCAATGGTTAACTGCAAATATATCTGAAACAGAGATAATATGAAAAAAAGTGGAAATTTACTACTTCTCGTCCTTCTATTTCAAACACCAAGCCATGAATGAACTGCTTCCCTATCTAACTTATTATCTCCTAGTCTTTTATATTGCCAGAGTGCTTTATGATCAGTTTTATTTGCTATTACCCACAAAAATCAGGAGGGGGGAATGGCATAGTCATCTCTGATTCACAGAAGAAAAAATAAAAGATACAACTATGACTATTGTATAATTTTCTGAGGCACTGAGAAAAGAAAAATGTCAGATTTGGCAGGAATATCGTCCATGTGGGAAGTAACACTGTACCTGTGGGGTCTCCAGAGGTGTTTTCAAATTCAAGTATTATGTGGAAAAAGAGTAAAAACAGGAATATATATATCAAGACTAGATTTCTGAATATGTATTACCTATAAATCTTTTAAAAGTGCTTAGGGATGAAATATTATACACAGATTAAATATAAGATAACGTGGTGCTTTCATCTCTCATAAGAACATGAGTAATTTCAGCATGGGCTAATGTTACCAAGTCATATAAATCTCTCAACTCAAAAATTCAAGTAATACCAGGACACTCTTACATACTAGAATTCATTTATGTATTTGGATGTACTCAAAATTAGTTGTGTTTATAATATTGACTTCTGAAGTGCATTCAGAACTTCTAATGACACTTAATAATAAATAAAGAGGTGTCCTTAGCTGATACTGCTTAGTGGAAGATGTAGCTAAAGTCAGGTTTTTAATCATCATTTTTAGCACTAGTTTTCACCAAATAAATAAAAAATAAGAATATCAGGGAAATCCAGGCTTTTAAGACTTCTTAAAATAGTACTAGAATAAATGTGTTATTTTGAATAACGAGAGAAGCAAAGGAGACTCTAGAGAAGTCACATAAGAACTCATAATACTAATTCACTCACAGTACTGTTCACACTACTCTTGGTTTGTAAATTGTAGAAGTGGAAAATAGAAAGTAAAATGTGAGTTGTGTTTTGTGAATATATATGTGTGATGTTGGTTAGAGAAGAGTGGAAGAAACGTGTTTTGAAAATACACAGCTATGGACACCTGTATGTTCTAAAATGTTTACAGCAGCTCTCCTTGTGGTAGCAAAGAAGTGGAAACTGCAGAGATACCCATCAATAAGGGAATGTCTGAATAAGTCGTGGTATTATGATTATGATGGAATACTACTGTGCTATAAGAAATGATGGCCCAATGATCTTAGAAAAACATGAAAAGATTACATGAAATAATGAAAGATGAAATAAGCAGAACCAAGGGAACACCGTATATATGGTAATAGCAATATTATTTTAAGAATAAGTTCTTTTAACTCTAATAAATATAAAATTAACCATAAAGGACATATGAAAAAAGATGCTACCTGCAACCAGAGAAAGAACTGATAAACAGAAGTATGTACAGGATAATTTTACATACACATATATCTATATATATCTATATATGTATACCTATTACATATATATAGATATATATGTATATATATCTATATATATATATACATATATATATATATCTATATATATATATATATATATATATATATATACGTATATATTTGTGTCTAATGGTAGCCATATCTAGAGCTGAGGGAGGGAAAAAGGGGGGAAAAAGAAATTTACATGATAATTTTATTATGTCTTTAAAAGGAACAGTAAATTGTACATAATTGATTTCCAGTTTCATGTGCAATTATCTTTTTTATTACACTGTGTTAAGGAAATACTTTTTTTTATTTCATAGAGTAAAAATAAATTTTAAAATGAAAATGTCCACACTTTTAAAGCAAAATAATTGGTTTCCCTGTGATTACTGTCTACTAATCAGTATCGTACTGTGATCTGGCGATCTTCCTAAATTAAAAAGGAGGTCGGCACCATGGCAATCAATGGCATTGGATTCTAAGCTCCTTGAGGACAGGGACTGTCTTCTCTCCTTTACTGTACCCTGAGTGCTTAATAAACGTAGTTGACTTGACGGCTTTGTGAGTTCAAAATGAAATGTCACTGTGGGTACTAGAACACTGTCCTCTAGTACAATTAAATACTGAACTTTCATTTGAAATTAGTGAATGATAGTAATTGGATCCCAGGCCCTAAAACAAATCAGGATGTGTCCAAATCCTAATGAAAGCTAAAAATATAACGAAAAGCACTAATTTTATAGATTTTAGTCTGCCTCGGCTCCCCTACATCACTTCTGATTCTGGAAATTATAAAAAATGTCCCATGCAGATTATTACAAAAAAGGCAGGGGAAATTTCGTTTTAAAGGCTTGGAAACAAAGGGAATCCACAAGTCTAGACTGTCTGGAAGGTTAAAATTCCAAGTATTTCTTGAATTTTAAAGCCAAACAAATGAACTAAAAATCATTACTGTTGTCATCTATTAAGAACATTTTCTGAATGGAGCATAGGCTGAGGCCTCAGGAAGAAAATAAATAAGGACAGTGGAGTAATGAATTTAAGCAGTGGTTGATGCAGATCCACCCAAAGAGTACATGAACGCACCCTGGTCACAAGCCACAAGCAGGAGCTTGTTCAAAAGTAGGATGAAGTAAGGATGATGACCTAGGGAGGCTAGTCATGTGTTACATAGGCAGCTAGGTGGCAAAACGGACAAATGAATTCAAATCCTACTTCAGACACCTACTAGCTGTAGGATCCTGGGCAAGAAACTTAACCTGTCTGCCTCAGTTTCTTTATTTGCAAAATGGTGATAATAATAGTCCATACCTCCCAGTGTTATTATGACGATCAAATGAGATATTTGTAAAGTACCGTGCAACGCTTAAAGCACTATATAAAAGCTGTAACTGTAATTTTTATTTCAATGAAAGCCACTGTTTTGTTATAAAAAGTAGCTTATCTTTAAAGTCAGAAGGGCTTAGATTTAAGACTTGAAAATAGGAAAATGTGTCAGTCCCCAACTGTTCCCCTTCCATTTGATTTCTTCTCCCTTTCAGCCATCCTGCCCCATAAAATGTTCTAATGTCCTCAAGCTGTAAATCACAGATTTTATTATCCCCTCAGCTCCATCATCTAGAAAAAACGTAATAGCAACTACTGCAAGAACCAGAAGAGGCAACACGTAAAAGTCCTTTATAGATCTTGAAGCATTATATCAAAGCGGGTAACTACTATTATTGGGACAGAAATTATGATGCAAAAATGTTTTTACTGTAACATAATGGCCCCAGGGCCATCTGTTTCAATATTCTTTTTGCATAATGATTTTAGTAGAGAGAACAGAGTTGCATTTCTCTTCTGTAAAAGCAACCTATTAATTATTGATTTTAAAAATTCATTCTTTATAATGTTACTCTATTTCATTCATCTTCAATATTCTGTGTTGTTTATTATTTCCTCTCTTTCTATAAAATATACTAATTATTTAAGCAGAAAAAAATATCAAAGTAAACTTTGTACTAAACAAAAGACAAAAGTCAAGGAGAACTTAATAAGAAGTACTTTACATAGCCTCTCTTCACCTCCTTAGTGTCATAAAATGCTACTCAACAGATACTCTCTACAATACTCAAAAGTCACCAGGCAAACAGAATAACTGTTTCTTCACAAAGCTAGCTTAACATCCTCTGTACCATACCTTTGAAATTCAGGCCCAGTCCTTTCCACAGAGAGCACAAAAGCACAGCAGGATGTCCAGACTGCATTGTCCAGACCCAAAGGAAAGAGCCCTTTAGCACTATTATTCACTGAATTTTAAATCCACAAAAACACAATATGTAAAATTGTTAATCCAAAGAAACGGGTCACAATAAGCTAATTTCTAATTCTGCAATATTATTTTCATGGTACTTTGATTGTCATTCATTTTGTTAAATCATTAATTTTGTTAAAATTTTATTGCAACACAAAACACCCTTTGCTATTAAACTTCATCTAACCTCTAGAAACACAAAACCTCCCTCTAGTGAACTTCAGCAGTATTACAGAATTTTTTTTAAAGTGAGTTTTCATGACCCCGCCTGCCTTAATTAATGCAAATACAGATATTTGTTTGTGACTTTTAAGATGGTCCTTTCAATGATCAATTATGAACGATTTAGCTGTTGTTAGCAATACAAGGATCCAAGATAATTCTGAAAGACTTATGATGAAAAAAGCTATTCATTCCCAAAGAAAGAATTGACAGAGGCTGAATACAGATCAGAGCTTTTACGTTAAAGTTTTACTTTATGTATCTTTCACAACAGGGCTACTGCAGAAATATGTTTTGTAAGACTACATACGTATAATCTGCATCAAATTACTTGCCTTATCAAGGAGGGGAGAGAGGAAGAAAGGAGGAAAAAAATTCTGAACTCAAAATTTTTAAAAAATGAATGTTGAAAATTGTTTTTGCATGTAATTTGAAAAAAAATTTGTTTAAAAAATGATCCTTTCAACCTCATAAATTAAAATGAACCAAATAGAGTCATTCAAAAAGATAAAATAGACCTCTCTCCTTTGCAGAGGTGGGAGACTGGGTATGGAATATTACAGGTATTTTCAGTTTTGCTTAGGTGTTTCCCCCTCTCTTCCTCTCTTAATCTTTCTTGCAAGGGATGGTTCTTTGGATAAGAAAGTAAGGGAGAAAAGGGGGATTCAATGGTGATAGAAAAATAAAAGAGAATAAAAAACATTTTAAAAAACAGTACAAATTGGTTTCAAGCAATCCCAAATGAATAATCAGCTTACCTTCCTTAGGGCACACGCCTTTATTACTTTGTCATATTTTTCCTTTTCATAGTTTTTCCCAAATAAAATGTTACTTCGGACAGTTCCTGGAAACACCCAGGGTTGCTGAGAAACATAGGCAATCGTTCCTTTCACGTTGACCAATCCCTTATACTTCGGCAGTTCACCAAGCACAGCACTTAAAAGAGAAGACTGAAAAAAAATTTAACTAAGTCATATAGCAATCATAATAGAAGAATGAGTGTATATAAATTATTGGGCAATATTAACTTAGCTTGTTCATTTACGCTACTTTTCCAGACTGAGCACAGTGCCAATGTTTCAATGTTTATTTTTTTTTACTGGTGAAAAACCGGTAAGATGAACATTTTAAAATGGCAATATGGAACAAAACTTGATTGACAAAGTCATCCATTGCTTGTTTAAATATCATAAAATGAATTACAATTCAAAATATAATTATTGGCTCTACGTAAAACCACTTTACTTATTAAAAGGCTGATTTTTGCTGAAAGTAATTCTGCCTGGATATTCTTGTCTAGAATCTCCAATACATCCTGTGCACTTATATTGTACATATTATATCTTAAGGCAGATAAAGCTACTATACAAGAGTCCTTCGCTTAATGTAACAGATGTGTTTTTCCCAAATTGCAACCAAATCAAATGATACTTTTAATGTTCCAGGTCTACTAATTCTGTAGCTATCCACAGGACATTTTGTAAAGCAATGTAATTTTGTAAACAACACTTGTGAAAATGTACTCACATCGTCATCCCTCCCTAATCTATGTTCTCTCAGTTTGGATTTCCATTTCTTAAAGCTTTAAAAATATGGGCAAACCTACAATGGAATACATTGCCCTCGGTTTCCTCACTTATAAGATGAAGAAGATGGACTAGATAATCTCTACGACTGATTATATAATTTTAGGTGTAGTCTTGACATTCTATATATGCTCTTGTATACTGCCTAGGCCAAACTTATAAACAGGATATAATCCATAAATTTTTAAGTCAGTTATTTACAACACTGATTGAGTTGTCCCATAGAAACTCTTTTGCATAGTGGTTAGGCTGTCAAGGCCATCTTATTGATCCTTATACACTAATAACGTAGAATCAATCAATCCATCATTTGTTATAATGTTTGTATAGAGAAACACTCAAAGAGTTCCAATGTGGCCTGCCACCTTGGAAGAAGAGGAAACACAGAGTGAGGAAGTCCTTTCTTGGCACCCAAAAAGCTGGGATTCTGCGAGCTCTAATTCACTGATGGTGGGACCATGGCCAAGAACAAGGGCTCCAAAGGGTGAAGGTTGTGGGAAACTGAGGTGGGGAAAGGGAAAGTCCCTAAAGGGAGAAGGCAGCCGGTCCATAGATAACACAGAACTTTGTGGTTAGGGTTCAAAGATTTAGGAGGTCAGCTGCTAGGAATATTCATCTTGATCTTGCTTCCCAATTACCTTTTCCTTCTCCCAAACAGACCAAATAAACCCAAACCCAAATAAACCCTGGTTTGTTTTCCTTTCCACTGTTACCATCAGTTGCTTCCAATCAGTATTTCCTATAACTTCTTGCATAATTCCTTTTTCTGGCCTTAAAACAAGAACATAATCCCTTTGTAGATTCAGGGGTGGGATAGAAAGGTGAGGTTCAGGGATCAAGGGAACAACGTGGATCTAAGAGGAAGTAGAAACAGCTTTGAACAGCTCTGTTCCTCGGCTTCCTCCTTATAATGTAATTCCATCTTTCCTTAGGATGTCTGATCCACCTAATGAACAACCAAGATTCCAGAGGTCTTGTGATGAAACATGCTACTTACCTTTTGAAAGAGAGGAACCTGGGGTATTCTTTTGTCATAGTCAATGTATAGACAGACAGACAGACAGATAACTAAGACAGACAGATATAGGTTTACAGATATATATATATATATATATATATATATATATATATATATATATATATATACACATATATATATATAAAACATATTTTGTGGTTCTGATTGAATAGTTTTAGTCATTTCTGACTCTCTGTGACCCAATTTGAGGTTTTCTTGGTAAAGATACTGCAGTGGTTTGCCATTTCCTTCTCTAGCTCATTTCATAGATGAGGAGCTAAAGCAAATGGGGTTAAATGACTTGCCCAGGGCCATATACCTAGTGAATGTCTAAGGTCAGATTGGAACTCAGGTCCTCCTGACTCCAGGGCCAGCACTCTATCCACTGTGTCACCTAGCTGCCCCTAACCATATTTTAAATATACATACATACAATCAATAATTTATATGTGAAAATATGTGTATATATGATATATGTACGTATATGTGTATATAATCAGATTTTTATTTTACAATGGGGGGTATGGAAGGGAGAGATTGATAAAAATAAAAGTTAATTTTAAAAAGTTACATCTTTCTGTTTCAAATCCAGACAGGTGAAGGAGAAAGAAGAATGGGTGCTGAGGAGAAAGCAGAGGGAGCAGTTGTAGGCAGCAATGAGCAGACAGAGAAAACCCATTTGACGGCAGCAGGTGAGAGAGTTTCAGAGACCACCAAGGGTAAAGGGCATCATTACCTAAAGACCAATCTATGTATAAATTCTAAGTAATTTTTTCAAGCATATGGCTCTTACCAAGTTGGATTTATACCTTACATAAGAAACTGTAACAGCAGGGGTCTACTTTTCCAAAAGAAATTCCCTGAGCACTTTCTGTGACAGCAAAGACCTGGAAACAAAGTTGATGCTCCTCTGCTGGGGAATGCCTAGCCAAACTAGGGTATATGAACGTAGTGGGATATTACTGTGCTACGAGAAATAACAAACAGTGATGAATACAGAGAAACATGGAAAAAATCTGTACCAACTCATTTAAAGTAAAGTAAGCAGAGGTAAGAAAGCAATTCGCAACAACATAAATTTAAAGAATACTCCATAAAACAATCAAAAGTAAATATTTTTAAATGACAAAGCATAAACTTGTCTGAAAGATACGTAAATATATATCCTATCCTCATTTCTTTACGATATGGCTCTACAGGTGTGGAAAATTGTATAAAATGTCCCTTTTTTCTCAAGTGCTAGTTTTTGCTGGGGAAGGTAAGGGGCAGTTTCCTAATTCTTTAAAAAAATTGTCTTATTCTTTAAAATTGTGTATTTCATTTTTATACACATGGAAGGAAAGCATAATAGACAGCAGAATCTGTTCTCCCACCAGAAAATTCTATATACCCAATTAAAAAAAATAATTTTAAAAAAGCTGGAGAGGGGAGGGTCAAAGACACAGGAAAATTACAGAATATAAAAACACAAAATGTACATTAAAAAACTTTGTAAAACAATAAGCTACCTATAATCTCTGGGCTTCTTCAACAGAATTGTAGAGTATCAGAATCTAAAGATTAGGAGAAACCTCAGGGACCTTCTATTACAACTATTACATAAAAGGAATGGTCACTATATCCTACCTTCAAAAAACAGGGACTCCACCACCACTCCACTTTTTTGACAGCTCTAATTGTAAAGAAGCTTTCCTTAATATTAAGCTTTCCCTAATAATAAGGTTGAAGTGGCCTCTTTGCTAATTTTAGAGTTGCAAGGGACTTTAAAGGCTATTTAGTCTAATTCTTACCATATCCTCAACCTCTCCCCCGCATAAAAACCTCCAGAGAAGAGGGACTCATCAACTGGGGAGGCACTTCCATCTTTGGACACCTTAATTCTTCCATAAATTAAACTGACATCTGCCTTCCTCCGGATTCTGCTACAGCAAATGAGTCCTTCCCTGAGAATCCCTGAGAGATTCAGCTTGGGACTGGGAAAGATCCATCATTCAGAAATGATCTATGGGACAACTGACTTTTGGCTCAAGAAACAAGGGCAAAGGAATACAGAAAATAACATTATGACAAGCAGCCACAATCCATTAAAACTCACTTTGCCAGATCCCACAGGTCCAACCACAGCCAACAATTCCCTTGGCCGGACAGTAAAGGAAACGCCTTGGAGAGTTGGGATTTCTGATGCCTAGAAATTAAAGTTGACCAAAATGTATTCAAATCAACAACCAGTCTGTTTAAGAAACTTGGGGACATAGGGGCACAAAATATAAGAATTTTACACTTAAAATTAAGTCATATTTTCAAAAGATATTAAAAGAAGGCAAATGTCATTAAGCCTGAGGGACAAATTTTCCAAAGCTAAATTCATTTGCATAATATTTCTATGTGAGTTACATGAAGTGTCTTAAGCATTGGCATATTTAATATTCATTCGAAGCGTCTTCTCTTCTTTTACTAACTCCCCACATACAATCTGGGCTCCCCTCAAGAAACAAAAGCATGGAGTAAATCAAACCCCTTAAGATAAAGGTTTCCTACATAATCCTGGTCATGCCTACACCACAGAACTTTGTTCCAGGAAAGCTCTCAAATGGTGCGACTTGATCCTTCTAAAAATAATAATAGTAATAAAGCAGAGTTGTTGCATGGAGTCTATCTCAACCATCTCCACTAGATGGCAGCATCAAAACATTTTAAAGCTCAGCCTCTTAAAACACTCATTTTAAACCAAAAGATCAGCTTAAGTTTTCTTTATATGATAATTACTCTCTACGATGCTAAGCACCTTACTTGCCAATAACAATTACGGTAAACAAGCACTCACACTTTGCCTTCAATATTAAGACACAAAATCAGGTTTAGGAATGAAAGAAATCTGATAAAGCATTCTAAATACATTTGAAGCACCGAGTCCAAGAACCTGAGCTCAAATTCAACTTCTGGTTATCTACTACTTGTGTGACCTCTGAGCCTCAATTTCCTGACCAGTAAAATGAGGGGGCTGTATTAGATATCCTTTCGATCTTTTATGCTAAGTATTATGTTCCTGGACCCCCAATTGCAGCTAGTGTATGTATTAATTGGTAATATCTGTCTATGAGAAACAACCCACTATAAACAGGCATTCAGTAGCAAAAATACCTCTAAAGGTGGCATAATGCAATCAGCAACTGACTCCCTGAGGTCATTTAGAAAAACACTATATCATGTTTCTCAAAAAAAAAAAAAAAAAAAAGGGAACTACTTCTAGGGTTCCTATCTAGGGCTGCTAGTTCTAACTTTGCATTATTTTCTAAAATGCATTCATGCATGACATCACATGCTAAGTCAACAAAAGAAAAATCTGATATGTTATAAAGATCTTGGAAAAAGCTTAAGCCAAATCACTTTAACCATATTGTTTTCCTTGATACCAAGAAAATCAGGGGTCTATTGTGATACGGAAAACCTAGCTTAGTGTTCTAAATAGCTGAGTTTCTAAACCTGGGGCCTCTAAACTTCTTAAAAAATTTCATAACTATGTCAGTATAATGGGTTTCCTTTATATGTATTTAACTAAATGCATTTAAAAACATTGTTCTGGAAAGCAGTCCGTAGACTTTGCCAGACTGGCACAAGTTAAAAGCTCCTGATCTAACTTAGAATACCATTCACAGAGTACTCTTTTAGAACTCTCATTTCTTCACATACATTTAATAATTTGAAACTAAAGTTCCAGATCATGGCCCCTTAAGAATTTCTAAACTTAGTAGCATGTGTGAAAATGATGACGGTCCTGATATGCTAATAGCTCTTCTCCTCTTAGGTTATTTTTATATATCTACATGTGCTCATGTTGTCAGGCTTGATAGAATGCAATTCAACAGACGGCAGGGAAGATCTGGTTGTTGTTTCCCTGCTATCATGGGATAAAAGTTACGTGCCTGGCAATGGTATATTTATTTAACAAATACTTGCATAACTGATTGAATTGGTGCGGACAAATACCATATAATCTTAAATTTAAACTAAGAATCCTGTGTCTGAAAATGAGCAATACCCCAAATCTTGGACTCATTGGTTGACTCTGTGTGTGGCATAGATCCTGGGTCAGCTAACCTAGTTTCAAATCCCTGACTATCTATTATATGTGCATATACACATACACACACATACAAACATACATATCTATCTGAGTTTGTCCTTTGTTTTCAAAGACCATGACATCAGAGAAATGATGACATGACTTGCACTTGACTGTTTTGAGTGAGGGAGGGCTGTGCAAGGTCACCAACCTCACTTTGCCTTTCTGAGTCATCTGGATCCAGTGACGAGGACACTCAGTTAACTTGGGGTTTATGGGCCAGATTTCTTCCTTCCTTCCTTTCTTTTTTTTCTTTCTTTCTTATTCAAAGTCACTTAAATACTCCTTTTTTCCTCATCTATAAAATGAGGGACTGGACTAGATAATTTCTCAGGTCCTTTCCAGCTCTAAATTGTAGCATACAAAAGCTTCAATAACTCACTCACTGGCCATCATCTTTATGAGCTCTAGAACTCAATTAAAAGTTTTTTATTAAGTTTTTCTCTACTTTGTAGTTAAGAAAGCATGGCTGCGTTAAGTGGTCCTAAAATCACTTTCCACTCACCAAAACATCTGGCTGGGTGGTTATGGGGAGAGAAGCGAGAGAAGACTGAGAATACATTTCTAAGCAAACAATTTCACGCTATTAGACCTTAAGTCTGTGGGGAAATTATCAAAACTCAATATGAAATTAATCCATATTCTAGTGCTCAAAAGTTTTATTTCTGCTTTGTATCCATTACCTTATCCCAATAACTGGTAAAGTCTTGAACATGGACTAGAGCTTTTTCATCCTTTGTTAATCGTATGCTGGACTGGGATATTTCATCAAGTATTAAGAATTTCTAAAGGGAGAAAAAAACAAATTACCCCAAAATGTAAAAATGAAATAAGGAAAACTATGATTGTATTTCTAGAGTAAATAATAGAAAAAAATCTTCAAAGAATTAACAAATTTCATGAAATATAGATGTTGCTGGGATCTCTATCGATAGTTTATGAATTATATAACTTTTCAAATGAACACTTACCTGCATGTTCACTCACTAAAACCTATGCAAAATGAAGTACCTACTTCATTAATGATGACAGATATTCTCTAAGTGTACTCCACAACTGACAGAAAATGTACATTTTTATAAAGGCAATTTATTACTAACAAAGACCTCTTCCCTTCTGGTGTCCTATAGAGAAATCATGTACAGAACTATTTTTTAATATCGATCTGATTTTAAAATATATTAAGGTCTTCACTAGCATCAGAAAATTCCTCCATGTCCAAATGTAATCAAAATTTAGAAATCTGTTGTAATGTTAGCTTCATATTTTGAAAAATAATACATTGAAGGTAGCATCTAATGATTAAAATACGTATTGATATGCAAATTTCTTGTGCTGGATACACTAAGGACAAGAAATTCAATTTCAAGTATCTTTTTTGTGCAAGGCATTTTACCAGGCACTATAGGTACTACTAATTATCCTTATTTTGCACATGAAGAAACTGAGGTCCACAATGGTTAAGAAACATTTATGTGCATTGAATCGATTAAATTAAGCAATAAAAGTACTCAGAGGGGAAATGTTCTGATGCTTATTCAGAGTTTATTTGTCTCTTCTTTGATATTTTCCCCAAGACCAGGGCAAATCAAAAACAGAAAATCACAAGTCCAGCTGGAGGGAGGAATGGGTTGAAAAAGGTGACTGACTAAAAATAAGCAAGAAGTGAGAACTAACAGTCAAACATCAAAGAAGACAGGAAAACCATAAAATATAGGGCACAAGAACTCCAACTTCACAAATGAGCAAGGTACACATCGTTAACCATTAGTACGGAGCAACATATTGATTTCTGTAACGGTAAAGTCTATACCACATACTCTGTTTAAAGGGTGTAGAAATATGTATAATTCATTTGAGAAACATTTCCATTAAAAATGGTGAAAATAAAACTAATTTGGGTACTTAACTGGATACATTTCATCTATTTAGAAAGCTTGCCTTTGTAAAGTACCTTATTTACAATGATCATGTGTCAATGAAGTGTCATGATATGTCATGATACTTTAAAAGTATATTCCAAAATGCAGAAAAGTTAAGACAAATTGCTCACTAAACCTTGATTCTTTGTATGCTGATAAGGGCTTCAGACAGTCTCTCGATGGCTGATGGAAAGAACAGTGTAACAGTCAGCCTCACGGCACCATACAACGTCACAGCAACAAATACTCGACTGGCCGAGATAGTATTTCCAAGGAGTACATATGTGGCAAAAGTCACAAACACAATTATTTTGTTTGCAACAAAGAAGGATGCCATATTCATCCCTCTGAGGTAGGAGCTTTTAAGTATCTTGGAGATTTCCTTTCTGAAAGAGAGAGTAAAAGATGTAAAAGATGATGTTCATCTTCAAATACAAAGATATTGTATATTATACACTGTGTCTTTTATAAAGTAGCATTTTGGTGGGCTGAACATAAAGCCAGTTAAACAATAAATAGTTCCTTACTTGTAGAAAATTCCAAGCTAAAACAGTTATAGGGAACAGTGAACATTCAGCTTATGCATAAAATCAAATAAGTATTTGCTTAATATGTAAGGAAATTTCATGAGATGATGGGTAAAATGGAAGTAGAAGTTTAACTGCTTCCTACTTAACCTCCAAAACAGAAATTTCACATGAAAACTGATCAAATAAAAAACTAAACAATATAATTTAAATTGAAACTAGGTAAGCATATCATAAAGGAAACAAATTTTGGAGAATTAAAACTTCTAATAACTAACAATGTGGTCTACCATTAGAAGCAATGAGTTGCCACCATGGGAAATATTCAAGTAGAAGCTACACAATGACATGTTGGAAAGTTTAATGGAAGAAAATACTGAATGAGGAGGGAAATTGCATTGGATGGCATCTAAAGGTCTCTTCCAACTCTAAGGATACCCAAGGAAAGGGGAAGTCATTTTTTTAAATTGACTTTCATAAATTATAGAATTTAGGACTAAAAAGGTAATAAAAAGGTCATAGATTTAGAGGTGAAAAAGTACTTAGAAAGTCATTTGGTTCAATCTTCTCATTTTACAGATTAAGAAAATGAAGCATGAAGAGATTAAGTGACTTGCCTAAGGTCAAAGAGAGCCATGATTTAACCCCAGGGACCATGGTGCCAACTATTCTTTCCACTACATCTCTTTTTCAAAGTTAACCAGTAGATTAAAAAAAAAGAAAATGAAAATACCAGGTAGGTTAAAAAAAAGAAAACAGTGAGGGCTGAAATAATGGTCTTCAAATATTTAATGGGGATGCTATATGGAAGAAATATTCACTTTTTTTTTTTAAACAAAGCTTCAAAAGGCACAACTAGAACCAATGATGCAGATTTTGGCTCACCACAATTAAAAATTTTCTGTCAGAGTTGTAGTTTAAAAAATGGAAAAACATGGCAAGGCTTATAACATAAGATGTCTTTTTGGGTCATGGAGTCCTGTGTCAATGTGGTGAAACCTACAAACCCTTAAATGCATAAAATAAACCACCTAAAATTACAAAGAAAACCAATCATGTTCCCAAATGAAAGTTATCATAATATTTAAAAAAATCAAGCTCACCTATGCACAAAGGGCTATAAAACTGGGCATACCTTTTGATCCAGCAATACCAGTTCGAGGTCTGTATTCCAAAGAGATCATACAAATATGTAAAGGACCCACATGTATAAACAGCAGTTCTTTTTGTGATGACAAAGAATTGGAAACTGAGAAGATGTCCACTAGTTGAGGAATGGGTGAACACATTATGATATATGAATCTGATAGAATGCTACTGTGCTCTAAGAAATGATGAGCAGGCAGAAATCAGAAAAACCTGGGAAGACTTTGATGCACATATGATAAACGAAGTGAGCAGAACCAGGAGAACATTGACCAGCTGGGATAGACTTCACTCTTTCAGCAATGCAAGGGCCTAAAACAATTACGAAATTTTTGACTCATGGTGGAAAATGCTATCTACATCCAGAAAAACCACCATGGAGTCTGAATGCAGAACCAAGCATAGTATTTGCTCTTTCTTTTTGGTTTTTTCTTCTTTCTAGTAGTTTCTCCCATTGGTTCTAATTCTTCTCTACAACATGACCAGTGTGAAAATGTGTGTGTTCGTCCTTTGTTGCCGAAGAAGATCATGCCATCAGAGAAATGATGACAGGACTTGCACTTGACTTTGTTTTGAGTGAGGGAGGGCTGTGCAGGTCACCAGCCTCACTTCTCCTCCAGAGCCATCTGAATCCAGTGACCAGATATTCCTCAGGATGACTGGAGATGATCCAGGATGAGGCAATTGGGGTTAAGTGACTTGCCCAAGGTCACACAGCTAGTGAGTTGTCACTTAACCCCAAGTGCCTCACCCTGGGTCATCTCCAGTCATCTTGAGTGTGAAAATAGATTTAATATGAATGTATATCTTCAGCCTATATCAATTTACATGCCCTCTTGTGGTGGGAGGGAGAGAAGAGACAGGGAAAAAATTTGGAACTCAAAATACTATGGAAGTGAATGTTGAAAACTAAAAATAAATAAATAAATTTTAAAACATAAATAAACAAGTTCACACTATTTCCAGTCAAAATGTTCAGTCTAGTTCTGAGATAGGTTAAGAGACTGAATTACATAACCTGAGGTTCAAATCCAGGCCTCTACAATTCAATGTTTTATTTCACTGATGTTATTTAGTATAGGAATGACAATGTCACCTGACACTTATACTACTTATATTAACATAACATAATTAACTGGATTAACATTTTCTAAATTTATTTTCTATATCTACTGCTTTGACTACAAATTCATCAAATTTTTCATTTTATTTTAGTTTTTTTAGGACATTTAACCCAAAAATTACACTTTTGGAAGATGGAAAGAGATACATCCTTTAATTTGGTACCATACAATATGCAACTGACTTTACTGTTAGCTGGAGAGTAGGAAGGGGTGGCAGAAAGAAGACTAGTTGAGGAATATAAGAGAATTAATTTCTACAAACCTCCTAAAATTAGATATGATGAGTAACTAAAAAAGCACTGAAAGATGAAAATGCAGTC
This sequence comes from Notamacropus eugenii, assembly GCF_028372415.1. Lineage (NCBI taxonomy): Eukaryota > Metazoa > Chordata > Mammalia > Diprotodontia > Macropodidae > Notamacropus > Notamacropus eugenii. The sequence continues at coordinate 232,592,939 of NC_092877.1, read as the reverse complement.
ATTTAACAGGATGTAATACACATAGCACGCACAACTTACTTTCTGAGATATGCAATGAGATCTGAAAACGGCTTTTCCCAGGCATACATTTTTATGATTCTCATTCCCGTTATAACTTCATTCATGGTTCTAATTCTGACATCTGTGAAAGCAGCAGTCTGGCTCCTAATACACAGAAAGATGAATTACTCTCCACCGTACGGATGTCAATGCCTAACTTCCAACACTGCCACCATTAATGAGCAGAGATGATGGACCAAATCCAGGACAAGATCATTCTGCTAATCTCTTAACACAACTGCCAAAGACATCAATGGCTCGTATCTACTGATGGTCTAAAGGGGAGCCCAATACAAGCAGATGACCAGACCCAAAGAATTCACTAACAGATCTAACATAGAATGCTATACAGATTGGTCCTTGGGTTTGGGTTATTCAAATATGTAAATGACACAAGGCTAGAAAGACTTGCTGACACACTGAATGAAAAAATAAAAAATCTAAGCTAGCTTTGCCAAATCTGAACAACTGATCTATTCCAATAATGTATCATTACTATAAGTTAAATAAAGATAAATGTAAAGTTCCATCCTTGGGTTTGATCAATTGCACAAATAAAAGATGGGGGAGGTATGGACAGACAATAAAAGCTCATGGGGAAAAGATTTTTAGGGTTTCTTGCAATTAAATTAATATGTGCAAGATGGAACCCCCAAAAGCCACTGTATTGTTTAAATAAATTAAGACTGTAAAGAACGTATTATACGTGTCAGATGACATCAGGAATATCCATTTCAGTGCGGTAGGAAAGGACACTGAAAAGCTGGGGTGTACACAAAGAAGAGCCATCATCACTGTCACAATCAATCAGAGCACTTACTGAAGGCCACCTGTTCACACGGCACTCTACTAAACACAGAGGACAACTGCCAATAAGCAGAATGCACAAATCCTATCCTCAAAAGAAGTTACTCTTATGAGGGTAACCGAACAAAAACAAGAGAAAATATTTAACAATGTAAATTACAGAAACATGACTAAACATATAACCAATTAAAGCAATTCAATTCCCATTATTCTAATGTGTACATTCTTATTTCTATATAAAATCATATTTTAATAAACTGTATTAAAATACATCCTCTTTGAGATTTAAGATAGTGCCTAGTACAAAAACTAAATAGCATAGGGACTTTTCTCCAAAAAAAAAAATCATCAAATAATATACAAATGCTATCACACATACATAGTTCAGTGCAATCAATAGTGATCTTACCTGAAGGAGGAAAACAGTTTCCCAAAGCAGGTTTGTAAAGGCAGAAGGATTAGCAGGACTACCATTCCTGCAAGGCAGGACACTCCTATTTCTAGCCAGAGAAGGGCAGTAACTGCTACAGCTTGAATTGGACCAGCCCACAAAAAGTGCAAGAATATTGTCACCTTCACAAACAAACAAACAAAAAGGCTGTCAGGAATCCTAAGAAGGAAAGAGGCTAATGAAAGGGACTGTAACCTAAACAAAGACCATCACAAAGTGTTTCAACAAAGAAAATGGCAAATGCTGTTTCAGATTGCCCATTTCTGGTAAAGAGAGAATATGGATGTTGTTTTCGGAAATGAGAAAAACCAATTTTGTTCAATTCCCTCTCATCTAGGACAATTTCAAACTACATCCAAACAGCTATCAAACTGTTCGTATCTTTCAATTCAGCAATACTGCTACTAGGTCTGTAACCCAAAGAGATTTTAAAAAAAGAGAAAAGGACCTGTTAGTACAAAAATATTTAGAGCAGCTCTTTTTGTGGTGGCAAAGAATTAGAAATTGAAGGGATGCCCATCAATTGGAGAATGGCTGAACAAGCTGTGGTATATGAATGTAATTGGAATACTATTGTGCTATAAGAAATGACAAACAGGTTGACTTCAGAAAAACCTTCGGAAAGACTTACTTGAACTAATGCAAAGTGAAGTGAACAGAACCAGGAGATCATTGTACATAGTGTACAATAGGTATCGTACACTGATCAACTGTGAATGACTTAGCTATTCTCAGTAATACAATAATCCAAGATAATTCGAAAGGACTCAAAATACACCTCCACTTCCAGAGAAAGAACTGATGAAGTCAGAATCCAGATGGAAGCATACGGGTTTTCATTTTTTAATGTGTTTTCTTCCTTCTGTGCCTTCTTTAACAACATGACTAATATGGAATTACGTTTTAAATGATTGAACATGTATAATCTATATCAAATTGCTTACTATCGCACACAAATAAAGTCAGATCTAAGTAAGTGGAAAAACATCAGCTGCTCGTGAGTAGGCTGAGCCAATACAATAAAAATGGCAATTTTACCTAAATTAATTTACTTATTTGGTGCCATACCAATTAAACTATCAGATAATTATTTTCGGGAAAAAATAGTATCAAAATTCATCTGAATGAACAAAAGGTCCAGAATATCAAGGGGACTAATGAAAAGAAATGCTAAGGAAGGTGGTCTAGCTCTAGTAGATCTCAAATTGTATTATAAAGCAGCAATTATCAAAACCACTTGGTACTGGCTAAGAAACAGAAAGGTAGACAAGTGGAACAGGCTAGGTAGTCAAGACACAGTAGACAATGAATACAGCAATCTATTGTTTGATAAACCCAAGGACTCCAGTTTCTGGGATAAGAACTCACTGTTCAACAAAAATTGCTGGGAAAACAGGATAAAAGTGAGCAGAAACTAGGAATAGACCAATGCCTGACACCATACACAAGAACAAAGTCTAAATGGGTACATAATCTAGGTATAAAGATTGATACTATGGACAAATTGATGGAGCAAGGAATAGTGTATTTTTCAGATTTATGGAGAAGGGAAGAATTTTTGACTAAAGAAGAGATAGAAAGCATTATGAAGTGCAAGATGGATAATTTTGATTACATTAAACTGAAAAGGTTTTGCATAACCAAACCCAATGCAATCAAAATTTGGAGGGATGTAGAAAACTGGGAAAGAATTTTTACCGCTAGTGTCTGTGATAAAGGCCTCATTTCTGGAATGTATAGAGAACTGAGTCAAATGCACAAAAATACAAGTCATTCCCCAATTGATAAATGATCAAAGGATATGAACAGTCAATTTTCAGAGGAAGAAATTAAAGGTATCTATAGACATAAGAAAAAAATGCTCTAAATCACTTTTGATTAGAGACATGCAAATCAAAACAACCCTGAGGTACCATATCACACCTATCAGATTGGCAAACATGGCAGAACAGGAAGATGATAAATGTTGGAGAGGATGTGGGAGAGTTGGAACACTAATACACTGTTGGTGGAGCTGTGAGCTGATCCAACTATTCTGGAGAGCAATTTGCAACTATGCCCAAAGGGCTATAAAAATATGCATACCGTTTGACCCAACAATATCACTTCTAGGACTGTATCCCCAATAGATCATAAAAATGGGAAAGGGTCCCACATGTACAAAAATATTTATAGCAGCACTCTTTGTGGTAGTCAAAAACTGGAAATCAAGGGGATGCCCATCAAGTGAGGAATGGCTGAATAAAGTATGGTATATGAATGTAATGGAATACTATTGCACCGTAAGAAATGATGAACAGGAAGACTTCAGAGAGGCCTGGAAGGACTTATATGAACTGATGCTGAGTGAAAGGAGCAGAACCAGGAGAACTTTGTGCACAGCAATGACCACAGTGTGCGAGAGTTTTTTCTGGTAGACTTGGAACTTCATTACAATGCAAGGACTTAAAAAAATTCCCAATGGTCTTCTAAGGTAAAATGCCTTCCATATCCAGAGAAAGAACTATGGAATTCGGTTGCAGAATGTAGCAGATCACTTTTGTGTGTATGTGTGTGTGTATTGCGTTTTGGTTTGTTAGATGATTTCTCCCACTAATTTTAATTCTTCAGCACAGCATGACTATAGTGAAAATATATTTACTAAGAATGTATGTGTAGAACCTATACAAAATTGTATGCTGTCTCAGGGAGGGACAGGAAATGTAGGGGGGAGGGCGGGGAAAATAATCATCTAAGTTACATGGTAGTCATTGTAGAACACTGAGAATAAATAAAATTAATTAATTAAAAAATTGCTTACCATCTCAGGGAGGGGGGAGGTGAAAGAGGGAGGGAAAACATTTGGAACTCAAAACTTAAAAAAAAAAATAATAATCTCAAAAATTGTCTTTACATGTCATGGAGGAAAAATATATTCTTTAAATAAATTAATAAAGCATTCCTCCTACCTCAAAAGTACTTATAAAGTTATCAATTGTCTCTTTGTGAATGAAAAAATGTTTTAAACAAAGGATAATAATATTTTATAGCACTTTAAGATTTGCAAAGCATTTTACATACATTATCTCATTTGAGCCTCACAGCAAACCTATGAGGTACATTATGCCTAGAGGAAGAAATTGAAGTTGC